>NW_026020179.1:723663-793159 GCF_900185275.1 Solanum verrucosum
TCGCTTCAGTCAAGGTTTTGTGGAGGAGTCAGTCAGTAGAGGGAGCTACTTGGGAAGCAGAAGCAGCCATGAAGTCCAAGTATCCTCACCTCTTTCCTTCCGATTCCATTCCAGCTTGAGGTAATAGTTCCTCTTTTTCAGTTTTTTTTTTTTTTTTTTTTTTTTTTTTTTTTTTTTTTTTTTTTTTTTTAGTCATTCATGCGTAAATTTAGTCTTATAGTCATGTTCCGTCAGTTTGTACTTGCATTTTCAACATATTTGCATGTTTCTTGGAACTCAGTTCAGTCAGAAATTCAGTTCTTAGTGTTTAGTGGTAGGGATTGCAGCCCTCTCCCCTTCATTTCAGCTAGTTCAGTCTTCATTCGAGGATGAATGGTCCAAGGGGGAGATAATGCAACACCCAAATCCGAAACAGACTTTTTGAGAAGTTTGCAGGTTCAACTTACGGTCACCATCCACGGACGTAGGTTAGACCACGGCCCATGCTGGTGGTCCGTGGTTCACCACTGCAACCCTCCTCAAACCAGCTCAGAAAAGTCGGCTAAGTCCTGATCGACTCACGGACAAACCCATGGTCCGTAGATCAGACCACTGTCCGTGGTCAGTGTCCATGGATCGAGACCTCCTTTACCTAGCCTCTGACACAAACTACGGTCGACCGGAATGGACCGTCATTTGATCCACGGTCCGTAGGTTTGACCATAGATGAGGTCAACTGCCAGTTAGCTGAAAATTATTGATGGGTCAACTTCAAATAGTCATAAATCATAGAACAAAAGGAATGTGTGGTCCCATGACATATTATATGATAGATAATTGAATCCTCTTTCCAACACCGCCAAGTTTGCTAAAACTGACCTTCGAGTAAAAAGTTATGCTCAATTTAGTGAAGCCCTGGCAGACTTGACCGACGACCCCAATCGACGGACCGTCGATTGACCTACGGCCCGTAGGTCCAATCCGTCGGTCACTCCGACAACAATTAAGTCAGGGGTCTTTTGGTCTTTTCCTATTTCGTTGGACCCTAAGATACATCGTTTAGACCCTAAATCATGAGGTTTTAGTCAGTTTAAGCCTAGAAACATAACTAGAACTTACCTAAGTCAAATCATTAATCAAAACATAGAACATTAGAGCGTAAGAGGAGAAGAGAAGTCAAGAATCCTAGTTCAAGAACGCAACAAGGGTTCCATCAGTTCCAGCCCTGAATTCTAAAGATTTCTCCTTGGAATTTGTCACTAGGTATGTGGGATTTCATTAATGGGTTCCTTTCCCCCATTGGGTCTCTAGAATTCAGTCAGTTTCTTGATTCCCTTATTATGAGTAGACTTAGGGTTTCTAGAATTACAGCAGATCATCATGAATTAGTTATTAACATGTTCCAAATCAGATTATCATGTTATTACATCGTTTCTTTCATGAATTTCAGAACCCTAGCTATGTATTTCTTTAGTTCTTGAATTACACATGCTAGGTCAGATATTTCAGTATTCAGTTATACATACCTCAGTTTATGAATGCATCATTATCAGATTAATTGTTCCATTCTCAGTTTTGCATGTTCAGTTTTGAGCTATCCAGTATTACATAAATTCAGTCATAATGTGTTAATCACTTAATCTATTGGAAGTAGCATAATACCGAGTTGGACTAGGGTTCAACGTACCCATATAGCCCCAGAACTACGAGCCACGTAGGTGTAAGTCCCCTCTGTGGGCAATATCAGTTAGTGATCACGCCAGCATGCCTCTACACCTTTGGCCGGGTGTATTGGGTCCTCTCGAAAGGGTGTATACATCGGACTCCACATTTAGCTGATGTGGTTTTATGTCGGTTATTAGTAGCTCCCTCAGTTCAGTCAGACTCTATTGCATTGACCACATTTACAGCTCATTCAGTATTCAGTCAACATGTTATAAATTGGTCATTCATTCAGTTAGCTCAATATTCAGTATCTATATCATGTTCAGATTATTTCATTGCTTTATTGCTTTGTTCAGTTATATGTTATTTCAGCTTGACTCTATCCTGCATGCTCAGTACCTTTCAAGTACTGACGCATACATGCACTACATCTTTTCGTGATGTAGGTTCATGTTCTTAGCATCCAGATCACGCTTAGATCGGTTCCCGATCTCTAGTTCAGCAGAATCAGTGGTTAGTCCTCATTCTCTGAGGAAAATAGTCAGGAGTTTCTTTTCAGTATTTTTAGTCCTTTAGTTTCAGTTTTGCTAGATCTAGTTGGGGCATGTCCCAACATTTCTAGTCAGTTAGAGGCTATTTTCAGACATAGATAGATTCAGCTTAAGTATTGAGTTAATATCTTCCTTGTATTAAACTCATCAGTTTTCATTTATCTCAGTTATAGTATATGGGTATCCCCATCTTTTCATCTTATGTATGATTTAGGTTTTGGATCAATTTATTATCTTTAGTATGCTCATGATAATGCCAGCAGGGTTAGCTTGGGATCACTTGTGGTCCTAGGTCCCGTGTCTGCGTCTTGGGGGTAGCTCGGGGCGTGACAATTACAATATCTTTTAATTCTAAACTTAATTAAGTAAAAGTTAATTAAAGAGCAAAGACCCAATGTTGTCTAGTCATTAGAGCCGTAGGACCTAGGTTATATTTATATTTAAAAAATTATTATAAAATATATTTATATATATTAAATTTAACATATTGTTAATATATATTTATTTACATACATGTAAGGTTATTTGGTTTGGTTCGAATTGTTTTTGGTTTTTTTCATAAATTAAAAAATCATCCCAATTGTTCGGGACAGTTATACACTTAAATAAAAGTCCACGGTTTTATTGAAAAAATAACATAAAAAGGTTCGATTAGATTTTGTCGGTTCAGTCGAGTTTTCATATTCTTTTGACATCCGTACCTGCAGATTAGTTGCCCCAAAAATTCCTTAGGTAATAATTTTGTGAAAATGGCGCCAAATTTACCCACCAACTTTTCTGGAGAAATATTTTCGTAGGTAAAAGGTTCTAGAATCTAGGAATTTTATATTTTCGCAAGAAATTTCATAGTAAATTTCTACGAAAAATCCTCAAGTAAAATCTCTAGGTAATTTACATTTTTTTAGTAGTAGCCAATACTGACAACTCCCTCACCTTTCAGTTTCAATCTTAGAGTTTCAAGTGTTGGACACTTTTCGCGAGCCTGAAGGAGCTCACTTTTCGTATTTGACAAGTTGTAGATTGCATCTATTCCCGCCAACTTGTTAGTCATTTTCTACAGAACTACCAAAATATTTTGGCGATAGAACCAATGCTCACCGACTAAGTCGACGAGTCGTTATTAGAACATTTTTCTCACCAACCTTCCTTGAGGTTTCTAATAGAGGTCTCAGTCATTTTAAACGAGGTCTGGCCATTTTGGCGAGCTTTAGCTTCTCCTTTTTATGTCTTTTTTTATATATATTTTTGGCTTATTTTTGTGTTATTTTATTTTTTCCTTGTCCTTAAGCTTTATAGCTGCAAGTTAACACTTTATAAGCATTATAAATGGACACAAAATGACATTGAGGATACTATTTGGTGAAATAAAAAACCTCAAATCAGTTCAAATTTCCAACTCATCAGTAAGTTTAATCATTCTAATGACACGTCTTGTGCTATAGAAATGATTGAGGAATTGATGCTCTATTGGCTCCCAACAATCTATAAAACCAGGTTCAAGATATATGTACCAATCAAAGACATTTCCTTTGAAAGATCAAAAATCTATTTGACAAGATAATCACCATGCGTCCCAACATCACTGTAAGTGTCACTAAAGTGCACTATATGTTGTTTGGGATTTCCTTAGCCATGTTGATAGCCCTCAAGCATCTCCAAGTTATCAATCCTTTGGGTATACAACTTTGCATATATTAGAGAAAATTTGAAGGAAGACATAGATTTGCCTTCAATGACCTCTATGATAAAGTCCTGTAATTGATCAAAGGAATCAAACCTTCAGTAGAGAGGTGATGTCACGACCCATACCGTCATGATTGACACCCAAACTAACTCTCTGGTGGAAAAACCAATACTACAACCCGACTAATCAAAGTAATGAAAACTAGAACATTTAAAGATACGAAAGCAAGTTTAAATGACTAAATAAATACGGAGTTTCCATAAACTCCGAAGGTTTAACAAACAACTATCGCAAAAATTTAACTCCTAGAACTGAAAGTCATTGTACCAAAACACTGTTAAACAACAAGTCAAAAAGGTGTGGAACCCCGAAACTAACATAAGCAAAATCTAACTAAACAGTTTGAGTCCGAAAATAATGGACTAAACAAGGAAAGATCCATGGCATCCTGAAAGAACTGGCTCACCCTCAAATCCAGTCTTCGAGCAATGATCCCCTAGCTGAGGTCTATCAGTAGCCACGTGAAGATGCCCTGTACTCAACAAAGAACGAGCAAGGGCAGTATCAGTACACAAACGAAAGTGTACTAGTAGGATCAAGTGGCTATTCCAGTAAGCAAAACATAGGCAAGCAATTACAACACAGTAATCACACATATACAGAATACATTGATCAATTATCATTTCACGAGCAACATACAGTTTTCGAATATCAACGACAAGTATACTTGAATGTAATAATCACAGTGGTCCTCTCATCGAACCCACACCCAAACTGTTAGTGTGCCGGAACATGACACTCAATCCAATATACATATGTCAAAACGTGACACCTGATTCAATATATGTGTCAGAACGTGACACCCGATCCAATATATGTGTCGAAACGTGACACTCAACCCAGTCAGCACAACAACAATCACAATCACACCCATAATGAACATTACTCACAGTCATACAATGAAGTGTTAGGTTCATGACATGTAGTTGTTTATACACAATCATTTCATTAGAACACATTTGTCTATTCACATACACACATGCAAACAATGAAGCAATTAACTGGCATATTTCACACAAACAGTAAATCGAACCATCTCTTACCTCGAAACCAAGCTTAAATCCTCCTAAGACACTTAAGCCTTCCCTTTTCGAATTCTTTTAGCTTGTTCTTGGTCTAAAAACAATCAACTAACGCGAGGAACAATAAACAAGGCGTAATATACTCGAATAATAATCAAACTATCAATCCATTGCCAAACCCAAGATCCTATTGTTCAATTAGGGCTTTTCCCACCATTAACTTCAGGTCAATACCCTTCCCCAACAATAATTACCCAAGATTCTAGGTTCTACGAATCAAATTATGGATTAGGGAGTAATAATCTTACCTTTAGCGCTATAAATCGTAGAAAATGGTCAAGAACTGTTTTGGATCGTCCCTGAGCTCTCAAGAACGAAGTTTTTGTAGAAAATAACATTTTGAGGGTTTTCACTCGATTTAAGTCGTGACTGTGCCGCCACAACGGGACCCAACCCGCCACAGTGTCCCCGCCCCGGCGGAACTAATCCCCCCGAAATCTTGAACTGAGAAAGAAGCTCGAAATTTGAGTTCCAAACTTCCATTTTGCAACACACCTTCAACCCTTGACATTCAAAAACTACCCTTTCACGTCAAGATCAGTTTCGAGAGTTCTACTCTCCCGAATTTGATTTCGTAAAGTCGTACAGGCTCCTTAACATCTTGGATATCCACTGTCACGACCCAGGGGTACACCCTAGATGTAACATGACATACTTGACCCCGAAGGGGTCTCACACAAGCCCTTAGTATATCATAACATAAGATAAAAGAAATGATGCGAAAATTTTAAAACTTATTCCATACCATCAAAGTCTTTTATAAAAGCAAGCGGAAGTGTAGACTTGTCTCAATTAGCCATCCAATACAATCTTTGAATCAAATAGGGACACAACCTTGCAATATCGTCCGAAAAGGAAATGACTAGAAAGAAACTACAAATGACTCATACGTCCTCGAATCATGAGGACTCACCACAAGCTAGGAAAATAGTGGATCCAAGGTTGAACCAAAAGAAGATCGCCTTAAGAATCGTACCCTACACTTTGGAAAAATGTTGAAAATATGGGTTAGTACAAAAATGCACTAAGTATTTAGCAATGCATAAAAACCTTGAAAAATGTGCTAAAAAGGACATTTTAGTTGAAAAACATTCTCTTTATCAAGTTTGAGAATCATCATGTACATTAGTATAAAAGAATAAGTCACAAGCATATTCAACATATAGATCATCATAGCACAATATAACCATCTCATAAGAAATCGTAAGTTATACTTGTGCAAATGCATAGATAAGATCCCATAATCCCATCTACACTAAGTACCACTTTTAGGCCACCATAATCATACTTACCATTCTTTGATAGAATCCTTTGTTAATACTCATAGACAAGGAAACATTCACCTTTTATAAGTCATATCAAGGAAAGCAACTCATAACAACAATCCACATTAAGCATACTTCATTTCATAAATCATCATAACATAAAAGGAACACACCATAACTACTCTCAAAGCCTACTTGTGCAATGCATGGATGAAGTCCCATACCCCCACTACACTAAGTAGTGCATTCTTGAGGAGCCATAGTTCATAATCATTCATTGTGGGAGTAAGCCTTAGCCGACATAGACCATGTGAGAAAATCATGGAATCTGGTGTTACCCACACCGAAAAGGGTATCCTACTTACCTAATGTAGAACCATTAGTTTAGCTTTTAGGTGGATCTACTAGCTTAAGCTGGCACGACCCAGGGGTACCCCTTAGACGTAATATGGTGTACTTGACCCCGAAGGGTTCTCATACAAGCCCTTAGCATAATTGTAACATAAGATAATAGAAAAGTACAGAAAATTTAAAACTTCTTTTGAACCATACAATCGAAAACATTTTCATAAATAAGCGGAAGTCTTTACTACACTTTTGCCTCAAACCATCTATTATACTCTTGAATAAAACTCTTGGGATGCAGCCCATACAAAGTCTAAAACATAAAGAAATGATATAAAGGAAATAATGTGTTTGTCCTCGAAGCTATGAGGACTCACCAAATCTTCAACTCTTATTGCTTCTTAGAAACCTACCCTCCAAAGGAACTCAATCTCCGAAACCCTACATTTGGTTAGAATGTAGGCAATATGCGTTAGTACAAAATATACCAAGTATGAAAGCTAGCACAACATCATAAGAGCATCTCAAAATGGTTAGTCAACATAAGACATAAACATAAGAGATAATAACATAGTCATAGCATCATCTCCAACATAAGCATCATATAATCATAAGTCAATATAAGACATTGTGAATGAGCATAGGAGATAAGTCATAATCATATAAGCATAATTGACTTTAGTAATCTATACCATAATAGCACCATTCTCAAGTAACCTCAAAAACATACATATGCAAAGCATGAATAGCATCCCATAATACCACACAAGCCAAGTATCCCTTTTTGGTCATTTTAATCATGACCTATATACATGGTGAAGTCTCTAAGCTTTTCTATACCAGAAGGGCACCATACTTCTAAGCAACCTCAAAATACACTTGTGCAATGCATGAAAGGCACCCCATACTACCTTTCACACTAAGCATAACCTTGAAGTCATCCTAGTCATATTCACCCTGCTTTGATCTTACTATTGGTTATAGACAAGGGAACTATCACCTTTAGTCAATCATATCTTAGAAGGCAACTATAAAAACAACCCAAGCTAAGTCTATACTATCTAAGAGAACCCTTCATAGCTAGCCTCAAGTCATACTGTGCAATGTATTGATAGCATCCCATACTACTACCCACACTAAGTACCCCTTTAGACTATCATGAATGTTCACTAGTTGGGAACTAGTCTCTCTATTCTATTTGCCTCTATCTATATAAGGTACTTCTCTATTTGGTACTAGGCAAGTCACAACCCATGAATGAACTCTATTTCTCAATTCAAGGCTATCAAGGAATAACCCCCTAATAGGCAAGACCATGCTATCATCTTACTAACATAACTAGGTTAAGCTAAGCTAACTACCTTGGAAGACACACTATCATGCAAGTCCAAGCTACTCTAGGAAAGGTACAAGTTTCCTATCCTATCTATCATCAAATAGTTCTAGACCAACTAAGTCATGCTACCCTTACAAGTATACTATGATACAAATGCAAGATATCCTTAGGAGAGTATGATTCTCAATCCTAAGCTATCTTTAGGAGAGTATGAGTCCTCAATCCCAAGCTACCATGACTAACCTAACTCAAGCTACCTTTGAAATACATCTTACAATGCAAAGTCAAGCTACCCTTAGGAGATTATAAGTCCTCAATCCTAAAGCTACTATGAAATGGTCTTGGTCAAACCAAGTCATGCTATCATGAAGGCATCATAACAATGCTAGTTCAAGCTACCCATAGGAGAGTATAAATCCTCAATCCTAGGCTACCATGACTACTCTTAACTCATGCTACCATGAAATGCATTTTACAATGCCAAGTCAAGCTATACCTTTGGAGACTATAGATCCTCCATCCTAAGCTATCAATATTGGTCTTATACTACTAAGCCAAGCTATACATGAAGGGAACATATGTCACAACCTCAAGCTATTCTATACTAACAAGATTTGATTCATTTTAGGTTACTAAGCCAACCTAGAATCCTTCTGTGTGAGAGAACATTTGATCTCCTAGCATATTCATGCCTATGTGTGTGTGAGAGAGAACAATACACAACAAGATCACATCATATTGACTTTACCCCCAAAGCCCTAACATTGATAACTACAAGCCTTATTCTCAAATATAACTTCATTCTATCATCATTCATGTCTAGATTACAAGACATTCAATCACACTCTTTACTGCTAGGTGATTCTAGTCATGATTCATCATGGAGGCACAATTTCATATTTACAAGTCAAGATCCTTCATATTCAATAAAGTCTATCAATTCATGATTATATGATCCTAACTTTGATCAATTACTACACATGACGTTGATTTAAGAAGATCGTCTTTGAACCTTCAATTTCACCTCTAATGGCATAAACCCACAAATATATATTCATCAATTTAGACTAGGTTTTACCATATAAATCACATGAATTCATCATAATATCACTAAAAAAAGGCTAAATCAATCATAATTGGGTATTATCCACTAGATTGGAATCATACCCAAACTCTACCCACAATGTAAGAAGAATCCTAGCTAGAATTGGGTTTTTGACTTCACAATTGAGGGAAAACTTAGGGGGCTCTATGGGTGGAAGGACCCATAGATGATTAAGCTAACATATGTCAAGTCAATTCCCTAATCAAGCTTGAATCAACGGAGGAAAATTTTCCCTCTTCTTCTTCTTAGATGAAATTCTTTTGGAGAGAATTTGGGTTCTTAGATGAATGAGCTAATGACTTAGTTTTAGGTGGATGGGTCTACCGCCCGTACTGGAAAGTCGTAGGTGGGTACTGGGGGCTAAACTTTGCAGGCCTTTCCAGGCCTTGACCCACGACCCCCACCTACGGGGCGTGGGTCCACCTACTGGCCGTAGGTGGACAAATGTAGGTGCTGCCATTTTTGCAGATTTGGGGCTGTTTTGAGGGTCCTCCCCAAGGACCCCTTGAATGGTCCTTGGGGGGTCGTACCTTGACGCCCTAACCCTTAAACCCCTATTCTAAGTACGGAAATCCTTTTTACAACTTTTAATCCTCATACCACACTCCAAAACTCTTACGAAAGGCTCTAGAACTCTCTAGTTCAACTTACTAATTTCCGGGGTGTTACAAAAGACCTATGAGGGCACATAGTTATGAGACAAGGAGATTTCTACTAGATACCCCACCTCAACTCACATATGGGCATCAATCTCAAGAGATTGCTACTACAAACCCCGCCTCAACTTACGTGAGGGCTTCCATCTCATATCAATATCCACTCGGTGCTAAGCATTATTCCCCACAGAGTACTTATCATTTCATTACTTGAGTTCATTATTATGGAAGAATGTATCAACACTCAATCCAACATCATTCATAAGATAGCTCCTAGATTCAATTGGTGAGAATAGCCTTTCAACCTAAGAATCCCCATATTGTGAGAAAACCTGTCACAACATGTCTTCATCATTCATAAGTATAGCCTTTCAATCAACACATCATCATTATCATAATCATGGAAACTTCATTCATAAGTGTGTGTGTGAGAATAGCCTTTCAACAACACCACAATTACTTCATAGTCATAATCACTTTATTCTCAAATTATTCATAAAACATGTGCATAAATATCATGATCATACATAATTCTCATAATTTTCCCTTCAAGGACCATGGATTATAGTTCATCAACACATCTAGAATTACTACATTAGACATGGATAATAACATGATTCAAGTAATCAATTTATAATATTCATAATTCTATAACATTCTACTTGCATCAATCAATACCCACACTTTAATATCCAATTTGAGAAAATAGGGTAATTAATGGATTCTTGAGGAATTTAACTTAAATCATATAAAAGCATCAATATGTTCATAAACAAACATAATTCAATCATAAAAAAATGAATTTGAAAAGAATCCATGAGATTGAAGTCAAACCCTAACTTTGGGTTTTCTAGCTTTAAAATTAGGGGTTTTGAAGGGGCTCTATGGGTGAAGGCTACCCATATATGAAGAGCTACCGTACCTTATTGAAGATTTACCACAAATTTGAGGATAAAAGCTTGATTCTTCAACCCTAGCTTCACCTTTCTTCTTCTTCTTCCTTGTATAATTCTAGGGAGAGTTTATTTAGGGAAAATTGGTTATGGATTTGGGTTTTGGGATTATATGAAGTGAATGGGTTGGTTAATGACTTAAAAAGACTTATATAGGTATATTAAAACAATACAAAATGACCTCACATCATAATAACTAAAATAGAAATCACCTAAACTACCCCTAGACTTAACCGATTTTAACCATCTTACAGGCCCCATCCATGACCCCCACTTACGGGGCGTGGACTGACCCATGGCCTGTACTGGTAGGGCGTGGGTTGGGGTTCTGCTGCCCCTCATCTTGGCCTTTGACCCATGAACCTCCTCCCACAGAGCATGGACCAACCTACGGGGCGTAGGTCCGTCCGTGGGTCACTGTTTTGGGCAGTCTTGAAGTTTGTTCTAGGGTCCTCCTCAAGGACCCTTGGTTGGTCCTTGGGAGTCGTACCTTGACGTTTAACCCCTAAACCCTTCATTCAAAGTACGAGAAGCAAATTTTACGACTCCAACCCTTACGACAAGCTCTAGTTAAGCCTACTAGTTTTCGGGGTGTTACATCCACTCATGTGATCAACTTTATAATTAAATCCCCTGTTAATTACTAGATTTCCCTAGACCTCACCTGTCTCAAATTTCATCCAAGTCTGACCTAGGCTAGAAATTTTCAAGTCACTACTCAAAAATTTTCTAGCCCAAATTCTTTTTCCATTGGCTTTTCCATAACGACGGGTACAGGTCGTTACAGATGAATATCTTTGATCTTTGTTTTTTTATGCAAGACTCTCATTTATCTTGAATTCTAGGAAGCTTCACAGGTGCTTGAATTGATCTTCTCTAAATCATGTTATGCATGTAAGTTGTTAGCTTGGAAAGTTTCTTGTTCATGTACACTTTGTCAAGCCTTCTATTGTTTTAGTCAAGCTTGCTAGTTGATCTTCTATAGTAGAAGTCATTTTGATATTGTTTGATGATTGAAAAGTTGAGATGAGAGGTAGAGAATGTCCCACTGGGCATGTCAATTTAATTTGTGCAACAAATTTCAAAGAAACGCAAAATAATTTGCAATCACAAAAAAAATATGAAAAAAATATAATCTTATTTATAAACATTGTGGGTACAAATACGTTTCCCCTTTACTATTATCTCCTAAGTTTCCTCCGTGATTCATGGGTTATTCTTGAACATACAAGGTCATAACTTGATCTCTCTATGAATATCCCATTAATTAGGGAATGTTGAGAATTTAGTTGAGAAAGACAATATTTTATCTCTTCATGATCTCCTTGTGAATATCCAAAAGTTGTGGAATATTCTAGATGACTCTTTTGAAGAATATAATACCCTCTATATATTCATAAGCTCGAGTTAGAGTAGAGTAGCCTCCAAGAATCCTAACTTAGGTTGTAGAGTCCCAATTGATATTGAACATGTCTTGTAGAGTGCCATAAAATTTTGATGTCTATAAATGCCCTGTACTTCAAGGCTTGTCGGAGTATAGAGTTGATGAAACTCAAAGACGAGACTTTGGGATTTTGTGCCTTCAAATTTGCGGATTTGATTTTTTAGAGAAGAGATGAAGGGTACATTTAGTCCCACTAGGCGTGACAATTTGTTTGCCACAAATTTTAAAATAAATAAGAAGAATAATGTTATTTAGATTTTAAAATAAATAAGAAGAATAATGTTATTTAGTATTTATCAAGATTGTGAGTACAAATTTATTGATAATTTGATTCTTCTCTTTGAATTTTCTCTGTGATTTGAGGGTATTTAATGGCATATTTCTCGAACTAGGATGATATAGGCCTCCTTGAAATTTATTTGAATCTCGATTTATCTTTGTCAATATTCCATGAATTTGTGAAATATTCAAAATCTATTTGAGAAAGACAATATTCGATGTCTTTGTGATCCTATTTTTGAATACGCAAGAGTTATGATATATTCAAGATCTTGATCTTTATGAATACCCAAGAGTTTATGGGATAATCGAGATTTCTTTGAGAAACCTGATATTTGTTGTCTTCATGATCTCTTTGTGAATACCCAATAGTTATGAGATTTTTGAGATGCCTTTCAAGAATATACCCTTTATATTGGCATGAGATGGGGTTTAGGGTAGAATAACCTTGAATAATCCTTAGCATAATCGAACACCTCAGGTAGATTCCCAAAAAAAATCACTGTCTACATAAACTATAGGTCTTTAGGTCTTCTACTACACTTTTCAATAATTAGAAACACAACAAAGAGATGGGTTGTTACTTTTATAGAAATATCCAAAAGTTCTTTTCAATTGCTCTTGGGTTGATATTAAAAAATCTAGGGATTTGGATGATAATCTAGTATCAATCCTTGATAATGTTCATTAATTTGACTATAGGATGACAAAGAACTCAGCTTGGCTGTTTAAGAATGAGTCTAGGCCGAAATATCTCTCCAAAACTCAAACAAAATGATAAAGGGTTTAAAATTTCCGAAATTCAATATTTATAGAATTGTTGTTACTTACCGACGAAAAAACAAAAAAAAATATTGCTGAAACTATATTGCTAATTGAGCAAGTAATATTTATAAGTCTAAAATATTTGTACTTGTGTGCCATGTTGGCGTCCACTAGGAATTGAACTTATGCTTTCCGTGTAAACTATTACTCTCAAACTAGTGCGATAGCCTTGTAACCCTAATTCCTTCCATTCATCCGAATTAACATCATAGTAAATAAGTTGCCCAGTTTTGCTCTCAACTAGCAAAAACTGATCCTTCCAAAAACCTAATGGGGATTCAACATTAAGAGATCTTATTGTGTATTTTTTAATCCAAGATTCGCTTACACTGTACTCCTTCATTATCCAAATATGAAGAAAATCTTGTGTTGGGTCAATTGCACATCCTGAATCGTTGTAACAAATTGACGCAAGACATTGGTTTAAGACTAAAAGGCCATAACGTGACTGCTTAATAGAATGACAAGCATCTGGCATAT
Source organism: Solanum verrucosum (assembly GCF_900185275.1). Taxonomy (NCBI): domain Eukaryota; kingdom Viridiplantae; phylum Streptophyta; class Magnoliopsida; order Solanales; family Solanaceae; genus Solanum; species Solanum verrucosum. The sequence goes on from NW_026020179.1 coordinate 737,373, forward strand.
CCATATTACGAAAAATCTCTGTTCCAATGTCAAAACAAAGAATCACCACTTTTTCTGTACTTGCAAACCAGTGAACCCCTTCCTTGTAAATCATCTCAGAACAAGGTAAATAGTATATGCTAGGCACCTCTACAGGTTCGAGCTCTCTCCAAGAATCAGTACTCAATTCATAAACATCAACTTTGCTATTTCTACCCTCAGCATAACCATAAGGAGGATCCCAGAAAACATCTGAAAGCCTTACGACCTTGTAGTCATTCAGAATTGAGACGAACCCAAACCCAACACCTTCAATGGTACGATGGTAACCCTTGGGACAACCAAAAGGACAAGGTGGCACTTGTCGGTAATGTCTCGTAGCTGGATTAATCAAGACAGTGACAACTGAATCCGTTAGAGCAATCAAGCCATGGCAAGGACCTATGAGATGGTGAAATAAACTACCATAATCATTTGTTAGATGTGGCACATTTAGATCTGGATGAAGAGGAATAAAACCATCATCACCAATATGAGAAATAAAAGACAAGACATTTTTAAATTGTTCTGATTCTTCTTTGGTGGAGCGCTTGAAGAGAATTAATTCATCTTTTGTGATTGTGGCGTGGTTTAGATGGAGATTCGCGAATGTGGTGGATCCTATGAGAACATATAAAGTTTTTGAGATACTCTTGAATCGCATGAGTGATTTTACTGGAAGCCTTATGAATATATAGATCCCAACGTCTTCAGACAATTTCATTGAAATTCCACACGCCATTTTTATTCTAGGGAATGACAAAGGAGCTTATTTGATCTGAATTGGATCAAGAAACCTACTCTTTGCATGGTCAGCTCCCTAACAAACTACTCGTTACACGTGCATTCTTTGTGGTTATAAGTAGGGGTCTTGAAATATATTAAAACGAGTTTAGAAATTGATATTGAATTGGGTCTTGATCCGCCCAAATTTATTTCGGGCTCAAAAGAACTTAAAAATGGGTTGTGCCTTGACACGCTCAATTTGACCCGATTAATCTCAATAATTTTATTATATTGTTATTTAAATTTTCTAATCACAATTTGAATTTTAACTCAAGATTTTTTTTAAAAAAAAGTTACAAATGAATCGATAAATAATAAAAGAAATAAAATAGATAGTAACTAATATTTTCAATATATTAACATACTAATATTCGTGTCCGCGCGTTGCGCGAATTAAGTATCATAATTTCAAATTAATTGTGATATAACTTTGCACGATTTAAAATAAATAACTTCTTTAATTGGATGGAAATAATGACAATGATTAATTTTAAAAATATAATAGTTATAATTAATTAAAATATTGTTGTTGTTGTCGTGGTCGCCAAAATGATTATATCACGATAATTTCAAATAATTCTTCAATAAAATTTAATGTTTTAAATTTTAGTTACGATTTTAAGATGGAAGTTCCATTTTATTTTTATTATTCGACATATGATTTGTAAAACTTATATTTGTTGATTATGTTTTTTTTTTAAAAGTTGCCAACGTGGGACAAATTCTATATTTTTATTGTGAAGTTTCATATCCTTTAAAATTAGTTTTTTTTATTTGTACGTAATCTAATTTTGTTTAATTTATTAATTTTTCTTAATCAAATTTTAAAGTTTGTGTTTGTGTTGAAATGTAATGGGAGATTTTAATTTTAAAATAGATCATTCAAATATTTAATTCTACCCCATCTCCCCCTTGGGAGAAAGCCTCAACGGATTTCTTAAGCACCGCCTCTTTCAATTCTACCAAAATTGGATCAAGACCTTGTTTGGCTTTTACATCTGCCACAAAAGACTATTCGGAACCATTGTGAACCGTAAAACCACCATTGGTGGAGTCCACTAGTTGACACCTAATCGAACCAATCTATGAACACGTCGAACCAACTCTTTCTTTTCTTCTTCAATGTGAGCAACACTACCCATAGTTAATCGACTAAGAGCATCTGCTACTACATTAGCTTTACAGGGGGTGATAAAGTACACTCATGTAATAATATTTCAATAACTCGAGCCACCTTCTTTGGCGAAATTCAAATCTTTTTGATTAAACACATATTGCAAACTCTTGTGATACGTAAACACATCTACATGTACTCCATACAAATAGTGTCTCCAAATCATTAAGGAAAAAACGACCGCCGCTAACTCAAAGTCGTGAGTAAGATAATTCTTCTCATGGATTTTAAGTTGCCTTGAGGCATAGACAATAACTTTCCCATTTTGCATTAGCACACACCCTAGCCCAATTCACGAGGCATCACAATAAACCACAAAACCATCCGTCCCTTCCGGTAAGGTCAACATCGGAGCGGAGGTAAGTCTATCTTTCAACTCTTGAAAACTTTTCTCCCAAACTTCGGACCATAAGAACTTAGCATTCTTTTGAGTCAAAGCCGTCAAAGGAGAGGCAATTGAAGAGAATCGTTCAATAAACCTTCTATAGTAACCGGCCAAACCCAAAAAGCTTCTAATATCAGAGAGAGTTAAAGGTCTAGGCCAACTCTTGACCGCATCCATCTTCTTAGGATCTACCTCAATACCCTTAGTCGAAACAATATGACCAAGGAAAGCTACGACCTTAACCAAAATTCACATTTGTTAAACTTTGAAAAAAGTTGTTGGTCCTTTAGAATTTTTAACACGGTCCTCAAATGATCAATATGCTCATCCTCATTTCTTGATTAGATCAAAATATCATCAATGAACACAATCACAAACATGTCAAGGTATTGTCTAAACACCCTATTCATCAAATCCATAAACGCCACCAAAGCATTAATCAACCTAAACGACATTACCAAAAACTCATAATGACCATATTGCGTTCGAAAAACCATCTTCGGAGTGTCATCATATTTAACCCTTAATTGGCGATAACCCGATCATAGATCAATCTTAGAGAAATAACTTGCTCTTTGAAGTCGGTTAAATAAATCATCTATCCCTGGGAGAGGATACTTGTTCTTAATGGTCACTTTGTTCAACTGTCTATAATCAATGCACATATGAAGAGCTATCCTTCTTTCTAACAAACAGAACTGGAGCACCCTATGGAGAGATACTCGGTTGGATGAAACCCTTATCCAACAAATCCTTCTACTGTTCTTTCAACACCTTAAAATTTGTCGGAGCCATACGATAAGGAGGAATAGAAATAGGTTGCATATTTGGGAGAAGGTCAATACAAAAGTCTATTTCCCGCTCTGAACGAATACCTAGTAATTCATCTGGAAACACTTTCGAAAACTCATTTACAACGGGGACCGACTCAAGAGAAGGGGTTTCGAAACCTGCATCCCTCACCCTTACTAGATGGTAAAAGAAACCCTTAGAAATCATCTTTCTAGCTTTAAGATAAGAAACAAACTGACCCTTAAGCATAGAATTCCCCCATTCCACTCTAGGATAGGCTCATTCCAGAACTGAAACTTGACTACACGAGTTCTACAATCAATAGAAGCATAACCTGAGTACAACCAATCCATACCCAAGATAACATCAAAGTCTAGCATATCAAGCTCTACCAAGTCAACAAGAGTAACTCTACGGGACAAGGAAACGAGACACTTTCTATAGACCCTATTAGCCACAATAGAATCACCAACATGAGTAGAGACAGAAAAAAGGTTCTAATAAGACATCCGGAAGAACATCAAACCTCATAGCCACATAAGGCATAACAAAAGATAAGGTAGCACCTGGATCAAGTAAAGCATATACATCAAGTTGGAAACTTTCAGCATATCGGTAACCACACCTGGGGAACTCTCTTGTTCACCTCAGGTCTGAAGAGCATAGAAGCGGTTTTGCTTAGGAGCATTGGAACCTGCACTACTAGTAGGAGTTTGCTTGTCCTCTCTCCCCTTAGCCATAAGCATTGGACAATCCCTTATTTTGTGACCACTTTTACCACAACCATAACAACAATCTGTGTTGGCTAGGCACTTACCATCGTGCTTCCTTCAACACTTGATGCAAATTAGACCTAGGCAATGAAGATCCATTGCCATTACCTGCTTGTGGCTTAGGGTTAGACATCATATCTTGGTTGAACTTATGAGGAGCATTGGAGGAACCTTGACCGAAAAACCTTTGCCGGAATCTTGGACAACCTTGTCCATCTGACCTTGTGTTAGAGAAATCACCATCACCGACCTTAAACCTTTTTCTCTCCCTAAACTTTTCCTTGAGTTTCTCCTCCTCAATTTGTTGTGCATGTACCATGAGACGAGAGATGTCCATATCATAAATGACCATTGCATATTGACACTCTTTAACCACCGTTTCGGACACTCCCGAAACAAACTTACTCATCTTAGCTCTTGAATCCGCAACCATTGTTGGAGCATATTTGGATAATTTAGTGAACTTTAGAGCATATTCCCCCACACTTATACTCCCTTGTCGAAGGTTAATGAACTCTATCATCTTAGCTTCCCACATCTGAAGGGGAAATAACCGATCAAGAAAAGAGACCTTAAACTTCTCCCAATCAAGAGGACCCACATCTTCTGGTCTCACTTCCTTCCATTGGTTATACCATATTTGAGCCACACCTTACAATTGGTAAGTGGCCAACTTCGCCTTTTTCACCAGCGTAACTTCCATAATCATCAAAACCTTATAGACTTCATCAATAAATTCAATGGGATTTTCCTCAACTTTAGAACCGTGAAACTCCGAAGGATTCATCCTTGTGAAGTCCCTCACAATTAAAACCGCCGAATTAACATTTGAGCTTGCGGGAACCACAAACCTCCCTATTGGCTTGGGTCATCACGACTTGAGCCAACACTTGAAAAGTAGCCCTAAACTCCGCATTAGACACATGCTCGGCCAAAGAATCGACCAGAACTTGACGAGCTTGGGGAGGAGCTTCTTGTTCTGCATTATCCCTCACATTTCTTCTAGCATAAGCTCTTCGCATAGCCATATCCTGAAGAACATAAGATAAGGATTATGAGAGAGACCTTATAGAGTTAAACTCTATTGCATGACTTAAGAGTAATGAAAGAAGTGAAGTTTCCTTATCATCTTGTAGCCTCTCATTCATAAATGTGACACGTTTCACACTCATGAGCAAGACTCTACTAGACGTGGCTTATGAGACATCCTAGGACCATTCTTAACCTTGTGCTCTGATATCAAGTTTGTCACAACCCAGGGGTACTCCCATGATGTAACATCGCGTATAGAACCCCAAAGGACTCCATACTAGCCACTTAGCTCTCATAACATAAGAAATAGAACAATAAGAGTAAAACAATAGTCCAAGTCCAAAACAGTTTATAAAGCAAAGCGGAAGTCTGAACACATGTCTCATCATAGCCATCTAATACAATAAAATGAAATTGGATCTAGCCCATACATCACGTCCAAAAGAGAAAATACATGAAATAAAGTGAAATGATAAAACTCTGTCCTCGAAGCATAAGGACTCACTAAAGCTCGGGAATCAATCAAATCACCAACTAGCCATAAAACTAAGTACTCTGAATATCAGACCCTACACTTGGGAAAAATGTAGGCAAGAGTATGCGTTAGTACATAACAATGTAGAAAGTATGATAGCAGTGCATAAAACATTTAAATCATGCTAAAAGGGACATTTCATTTCAAGACATGCAATTGACCAAGCTAAAACATGATATAGAAGAGTTATGAAACATAAGTCATAAATCATGGTCAATGCAAGCTAACTGAAACGACCCCAAAAATGTCCGAAAATGTGCTTCGAAAACACCTATAATTGTAATTTCCATATATCTCAAAATCCGTGCATGATTTCGGAAATTCGACTTCATATTCTTATTCAGGGGGTAAAATTGAGTGGGAAATGGGTCTAACCCGAATTTTAGAGCAACCGTATCAAAATTCGAAAATCGCAAAAAATGCGATTTTCAGGGTCAACTTTAAAGGGGCATATCTCTTAGCACACAAGGAACTGGAAGGGCCACTACCTATTAAATTAAAGCCCTTTGAGTTAGCTTTCCAATTCAATTGGTTTCATCTCATTCCGAGTTAGGATGAAGGAGTTATGATCATTTTCGTAAAACCTGTCTGGGTAGAATTGCAATTTCCAGAGAGCTACGTTACTGTAGCGGCTGGGACGTTTTTCTTTTATAAAAAAGAGGATTGTCCCATACTTAGTTATATTTCTTTCTAGCTTCAAAACACTCAAAAACACTCACTAATCCCTCTCCAAAATTCCTCCAAGATCTTCAACCAAATTCAAACATCTCAAGTTCTAATTCCGGATTCAAGACTCAATCTCAAGCATCAATTCTCCATTCCAATCTTCATCAAGGATTCTCCAAAGTTGAGGTATGTGGGTTGATTGTGGAAACCTTCCTTTCCACAAGTCCAACCATTTATCCTCTATTTTACTTCAAGTTTATGGGTCCTTATGATCATTTATGAACTCTTGAATTATGGAATTACTACTACACATTCTATTATGGTCTATTTTTGCATATTATCATGAAATGGAATTATTATGTGATGTTTATGGTTTTCATGCTTCCATGATCAAATTATGAAGGTTGATATATATATGTATGTTGTTGGTGGGCTGATTTATATGTATTTCGGAATTGGTTGGACTTAGTACTCTTGAAAGACATAATTTTATCTACATGAACAATAGCCCACCATGTGTTTGATAAAATGCCATTTATAGAATTCATAGGAAATGGAAGGTCCAATGTACATCTTATGAGTCGGATGATTATATAATTATTGAAATGATGATGAAAGGGATACATGTATATGATTTTCTTTATATAAGTGTTGTGAGTCGACCAAGCCTAGCTCGGGGGGTTGTAGGCCCGGGTAACCGTATCAAGGGGTTGGTACCTTGGTTGCCTAGTACGGGGGGTAATATTGATGGTCACTCACCACACATGTACTACGTCCCACTAAATATGATTTTTATGTAAGCATCATTATACATATCATTTCTCTAATGTGCTATCTATCGGGTATGATTATGCATTTTTCCTATGATGTCCATCTATTGTAGCGTTGCATTGCATCCCATATACTTAGTACATTCAAACGTACTAATGCATACTCTATGCCTACATGATGTCACCATGTAGGGACCGGAGCACCGCTTGACCATCCTCCTCCGCGTGGCTAATACAATTTCCTATCAAGGTTATTGGTGAGTCCTCCATTCCGGGGACGTTGCTCATGATCTTTTGCTATGTATAAGACTGTTTCTTTTTAGTTATGTTTTGACTATGAGGGTGAGCCCGGTAGTTTGTCTTGGCCCCCGCTAAGTACTCATGTTTAGAGGTGGTGTTGGACAAGTTGTGTATTATGCTTGAGCTTGACTCATCTATGGTATTTATGTATTATTTCTTCCTTTTTTTTTTCTCTTGCTCCCTTAGTCCCGATTTCCCCTTTGATTATGCTTATTGCTTATGGTCATTTTAATTGCTTCCGCGACCGAGGATGTGTAATGATACGCTATGAGGCTTGTTTGGGGTTCCTTCGGGTTCCCCATTCGCCGGTCACGTCTAGGCCCTAGGCTTGGGTCGTGACACTAACATCATCTTTAAAACCTTCGAACTCATATGCGATACTTCTTGAAGTAACCTTAGTTAATCATTACTTGTGGGGAAATTATCCTTAAACCGACATGAGACCAAGTGAGCTATAGCATGATCCCCCGGTGTCTCGAACACCGAAAAGGGTTGTCCAACTTGCCAAGGTAGAACTAAGAACTTCTAGCTTACGTGGATCCACTAGCTATCAACCTTTGGGGGGTACATTGTTATGGGATAAGGATATTGCTACTAGAAATTGGCCTCTACTAACAGGGAATCATTCATCTCATGAGATTACTTTGGAAACCTGACCTCTAGTACGGGAGAGCTTCCATCTCACTATCAATATCCACTCGGTGCTAAGTACAAATTCCCTCAAAATAGTCACTTCTTACTTGACTTCATGTAACGACCTAAGAGCACCCCCTAGTCGTTACCGGCGTATTTCACCTCGAAGAGGTCTTATACAAGCCCTTAGCATTCGTCATAACATGTATCATAGAATACAATCACGGAAAATTTAAAACTTTTACTTTGGAAGTTCAACTTCACTTCATATATATATGAAAAATAGAATCTAACTTCGTCACAATGCACCATCTAGACATAGAAGTATCAAAAATGGGACTTAGCCCTTACATCAATAAGAAGTCTTGAAAACAGGAAGTACAACAATGTCTTTCAACATAAGCAAAGAACTAAACAAATAAGCTAGTTCATAGGGTCTTGTCCTCGGACTAGAGGACTCGCCAACTTGGGGAAGCAACTCCAAGTATCTTGAGACGTAAGTTTGAATCCTCAACGGCCCGAACCTAAATATTTGGGAAAAAAGAGAAGATATGGGTTAGTACAACACACATACTAAGTATGGCTACTATGCATAAAAACCATTGAAACATGCATAAAAGGACATTTAGTCAAACATGCTTTTTACCAAGTAAATCCAATATGCACACAAATTAAGCATCATAGTCCAACCCAACATAATATCATCTCAACATGTACACAACCCAAGTAATACTAGTGCAATGCAAAGAATAGAACCCATAACCCTATTCAAAACCAAGTATCACATTAAGTAACCAACTTCATGCATACATTCATAAGATCATATTTCATCATAACTTACCACATTCATAATGATCATACATAACTAGTTTCAACATACATAAGTCATAATAATCATAATCATATGATAACACTACTACAACCATGTCTTAGGATCCCACAAGTGCAATGTGCAAGAGAAGTCACATACCCTCCCTTACACTATGTCGAAACCCTTAAGAAAGCCCTAGTTAGAGTTCACACCTTTCATATCTTCATTTACTTTTACATTAGGGAAATATTGCAATAACCGACATAGACCATGAGAGTTACATGGAATCTGGTGTTCTACTCCAACACCGAAGAGAGAGGGTTAACACTTGCCTAAGGTGTAACCATTCGTACATAGCTATCTAGGTGGATCCATTAAGCTAGAGTCCTATGTGGGCAAATAGTTAAGGGTCAAAGAGATTGCACCCTAACTAAACGTGGAAGTTTCCATCTCATGAGACAACACATACCGTAGGTAATCCAGACTTGCTAAGCATGAGGAAACCCATGTGGGGAGCCGGACTTACTAAATGTGAGACCCCCACCTCATTTACATGCCCTTTCCGTGCCAAGCATCTGATTCCCTTTTGTAATCATCTTTAGTCATCACATAAGTTCACATTAGCCTTTAATAGAACCTTATGTAGACATCTTACCATAATAGCTCATATGTGTTCATAAGTGAGTAACAATCCTTTCACTTTAGAGACACTTAGTAAGTGAGTAAACCTTTCACTTTACATTACACTACAATCATGAAAACTACCTTTCACTCATATAGCAATCATACCATAATATACATACATACTTCATAGCTAATTTAAGTGTAGAGGGCTAAGGATGAAGAAACTAGGTCATCAACACCACAATAACACATTACGTATAGCATCATTACAATCTAAGTAATTCACCTTTCATACTTCAGTTCAAAGAAGAACCAACCTTCATACCTTCTTGCCTTTCGTGGGACATCCATACTTCAATTACCAAGAAATTCATAACCAATACATAATACAAGGTAATTCATGAAGTAATAACATAATCAACATCAATATAAGCAATTGACATATTCCCTTCATAGCCTTCAAGGCTTCATTCAAAGACTCAACCCTAATTTCATAGAAATTATACATAACCTAGGGTAGAATCATCATACAAACATGAATTACATAACATCACATTCAATTTATAGCCTTCAATCAATATCCAACACAAACTAGGGTTAGAGTTAGGAAAAGAAGGAGAAACATGGGTCTCATGGGGAATTCTTCAAGAAACCACCAATACAATATAAATTCATCCATAATTGTTCATATAACATCAATCAAGTCAGTTTATAACATCAATTTCACTTTAGAAGGAAGACTCGCGTTTTTGGATTGAAACTTAGAAACTGGAGATTTTGAAACTCATCTCTTGGGGACTCTTGGGGAAAGGAATCCCAAGAGTGATAAGAAACCATACCTTATAGATGAATTAACCACGAAAATCCGAGTTGAAACCTTGGAGAGTTGGTCTTCTTCTTGAAGTTCAATCTTCTTCAATGGGGTTCTTGAGAAGAGATAGAGAGTAGAGAGAAGGAGGAACCTTAGGTTTAGATCTTTGGGGTTTTGTGTTTGAGTGATAAAACTGAGGTAAATTGACTTAAAAATCATTATATACACGTCCCCTAAAGTACCCTAAATACCCCTTACTAAATGGACTCTTTAATGAAGTAAAAATAGATTTCTGAATTTCTGCATTTTTGTCGCGGAAATTGAGCTGTTCCTTGAAGATATTTGGAATTAAATTTGAGACAGTAGAGTCCGCGACAGAACCACGTGCGAACTGAATTTTTTTCCTTGGGGGAGCAAGTGCGCGACGCGCCCTCATTCCCTCATGCCAACTTGCAAGCTTGCTGCTTGGCCAAGGTTGGGGTCCTCCTCGGGGTCCCCTTAGGGTGGCCCCGGGGGGTCGTATTCAACTTTTGACCCTAGGAACATATATTTACCTATTTTAAACCTTTTCACCAGATTATACCATCAACGGACACTCCCAAACTTGCCCAAAACCTAAGGACACACTAGAACACATTCTTCTCTAGTTTTCCGGACGTCGTGGTCGTTTATTGACGTTTAGACTTTTACTCTTCCAAACCAAGTCAATTACTTTAGTTTAGGTTTATAAACATCATTTTAACTATTTTTAAGTCATTATTCATAAGGTGAGGCTCTAAATTAAGTCATAGAATTTCTGGGGTGTTACAATACCGACAGGCAACGGGACCCGGATTACTCACCCACACCTGCCCGGACCACTCGGAACAAGTCCAAAAAGGTGCTCCCCGACGTAGTCACTGCCTCCCAGTCTGATGATGAGGATACACTGATCGGGTCACCGACTAGGTCTGGGTCCGGTTCTACGTCCAACTCTGCTGCCGTGTCTGGGTCCAGGTCTGACACCGGTTCAAGTGCACAAAAAGTGGCTGCCTCGTCTGATGAGGTATCTAGCTCTGATGGGATTCACATCCCTCAAAATGACCAACCATATCCTGTAGACGAAGAGCCGAACAAGTGGTTCGTCAATTTATCGTGACGCCTGGATGAAGAATGCCAAGGAAAAGATGGCCCGTACAATTACAGAGGAGCGCAGAGTTCTCACCGGGAGCCTCCACACTATGCCAGATATCCACCAGCTTTTCCAAAGGCACAAGTACGAGTGGATGGCTCGTGATCTGGGTAGTTATAGCGAGGAGATTGTGCGGGAATTTTACGCTTCCTATGCTACCACTCTCCGAGGGTGAATTCACAAAAACGCCAAGCCCGCAGCACAAGACCCCCTCATATCCACCATGGTCTGAGGTGTCTTGGTGAACTTATCCCACACCACCATCAACCGGTTTCTTTATAGCCCTAACCCTTACCACACATGGGTGGACTCCATCGCTGAATTTGACTGTCGATGGGAGATTGTGCGGACAGGAGCCTTCGGCCAAAATGCGGATCAAAGGGAAACAGTTATATCATGGCTTGCTCGACATCTGGCTTTGGTTGGAGAGATAGCGAAATGGGTTACTGCACCCCGGTTGGGTATTCAGAAGGCCACCCTCACTTTGGTAGCCAAGTTCTTTTGGCTATTGGTCCGAAATAGATTGACACCAACAATGGCCGATAATATAGTCACTTGGGATATAGTGGTCATGGTGGCTGCACTGGTTGCCATATTGGATATAAACTTCCCCCGCCTGCTGCTGGGAGAATTGCATGAGAGGGCTTTCAAGACCACCACCACCTACCCTTTCCTCTGTATGATCTTTTAGCTTTGCAGGGATGTAGGAGTGCCTATTTGGCACTATGATAAATTAGGGCATGCGATTGGGACCCTTGACATTGGGTTGATTCAGGATGATGCGAATGTGGCAACAACGCAGAGGGCCTCGAGTCGATGTACCTACGGGCGAGGATCTGATACACACTATGGGGTAGATGCAGGAGATGGATCCCCCACTACAGCTCCGCCTGATGAGCACCCAACTTCCTCTTCTCAGACAGCCAGCTAGGCCCCAAACTCATTTCGAGCCAGCCCACTCTACGGAACGACTATGATACCATTGGCTCGAGTCCAGAAGTTTGAGGGTCATTGGCCAGCTTGTTGCACCATATTAAGCCCTGGATGTGGAAGTTGATTGCTGAGTCCGAAGAGAGAGTATAAAAGAGTATGGAGGCGAAAACGGACCAAATGGTCCAAGCAGTTCATAAGCAGCTCGATGCCTTCGAGTTGAGAGTTCTAGAGAGGCCAACTCCTACTACTGATTTGTCCTCTTTTCGGATTGAGCTAGCTAGTCTCTGGGCCGATGTTGATGCCATACTGGCCATACCAGCTATCGAGCCACAGGCTGCACCCTCTGCATTAGGCGATGATACTGTCCTGGGTGCACTATTCCATGGAGATGATGCGGAGGAGCAGCCCAAGCCTGCACGTGCTTGCGGTAAGAGGCACTGATCTAGTCACAAAACTAAGCTCACAGAGGAGGAGAAGGCTAGCAAAAGGTAGCGCAGGCAGGAGAAGACAACACGGAAAACCTCCATAATAGTTGAGCAACTAAGGCAACAGAGGACCCGTGAGATGATTCCTGGGGCGTCGAGTTCTGTGCCCATGAGGATTAATATGAGGACCACTAAGGGTGCAGTTAGAGTGACAGATAGCACTACTGATAGTGATGTCCTTGTTGATGTGGGCACTACTGAGGGTGACCCGAGTGTTGATTTAACGGGTTCTGGCAAACCGGACCCACCCGCTTGGTAAGCCATCAAATTCACGAGCCTTTGACCATGTTTGTTAAGGGATGACTTTCCCAACCTCCAAATTCGCGGGCATCACGTTGCATTCGAATAGAGTCAGCTTGGCTAAGCTCCATGATTGTGTATGGTCTTTGCATTCGTGAAGGCCTGTTAACTGACAAATGAGTCTCTTTAAAAGACTCAATTTTCAGCACCATTTTCTATTCTATGCTTAGTATATTAGTGATTTTGAAAATTTTTCTTGATAAAATTGAGTGTTTCTTTTTGTAGTGCATCGTGAAAGTTTATGGAGATGTGTCGGGTTTATTCAATCTTCTATTTTCCAGGTAATTTTCATTAATTCCCTCTATTTTACTGTTTTTATTCCTTTTCAGTTAAGCTAATGGGGGGGACTATTTTGGCTAGATGGTGGCTTAGATTGTGAGCAGTTTAGGGTACAACTTTGTTGAGAATTCTAGGACCTAATGGCAATATCACTCCGTGCCTGGGTCTCACATTTTTATTTTTGCAAATTGGTTTCCAATTTGGAATTTCGTTATTAGTATAGGTATCTTTGTGTTTGTTTTTGCATTCCTATGGTGTTTCTGATAGATTATCATCACTTTGAGGCTCTCGGTAAGGGAAAAGCACCAGAGTGAAGGTTCAATTGCACTTGTGGTATTGAGGTAGGTTGTGTTTCCTTTTTTTTTTTTGTCTTGGATCATTTCGATCACTTATTTTAAGTAGTATCACATATTTTTGTTGGAATTAGAATTTTAGGCTTTCCCAGATCCTTAGCTGACTTGTGGCGTTTTGGGCTGCTTAGTGTAGATTTGGCTAGGAAACCATACTTTATGTTGATCCTTGTGACTTATACCATTTAGTATCTTTAGAATCGGCTTCTAAGTGGCATGAAACTTATGTTACCACATGTTTTGTAAGATTGAATCACTCATTCAGATGGTGCTTTTTGAGCTTTTATACCTAATTATTTTGTTTTTGGGCCTGAGGCCATAAGCTTGGTCAAGCTAGTGTCTCGAGTTAGAACATCTGTGTTGTGATAGGAATTGTTCGAGTATGTGTTTTGTTCATGGCGATTTGAGATGAAGCTCTGGAATTTTATGTTATTTTGAGTATGGTTGTTGTATTTGAGTGCTCATTTTTGAAAAAAGAATTTGTAGTGATAAGAAATATCAGTTATTCTAATGATTTGGTAGACCTTGAGACATTTATGACTTAAAACGGTAAACATGCTCATTTATTTGCTTGCCCAAATTTCAGATACTTTTGCAATGTTAAGTACGATGTACCATTCTTGACAGCCCGTTGACATAGTTCTCGGCTACATTCTATTATTTCTAATTACTGAGAAGATTGAAGTATTATTCCAGGCTTCCCCTTAACATTTATCTTGGCTATTGGTGCTCTACTAATATGTCTAGGTATTATTTCGGGTGGCTCGATGTTTCTTATGGGGTTCTTACTTTCTTTTACTTTTTCTTTTACATTTCATCAGTGTGTGATTTTACCTTTGAGCATAGTTTAGTTGCCTCCTATTTTATGTGTACTTTGCAACTGAGTTCTTGATATTGCTTACATGTTCTCAATTATATGGATCTCATATCACGTAATTTATCCCTGTTATAATAGTATAATCTCACTTCTCCTTATAATTTTGATCTTTCCTATCTTGGTCATCCTATGTTAACTACTGACTACCCCGTGTTTTGGTAATCATACTACAATTTCACATCTTTTTCTGATGCAACTCCTAGTACGAGCTACCTCTAGTGAGCGTTGGATCTATCTTGGCCGTCACATACTTGGATCTTGTTGAGCTCTTGGCGTTCAATGATTTCCTTCTTTATCTCCTTTATACAGACTTATGTATTGTATTTTTATTAGTCACATCTCTTGTACAAAGAGACTTTCTATACTTAGTAGCTCTTGAATATGTGATACTAGGTCAGAGTTAGGTCTTGTGTTAGTTTCTCTTGTTGGTCATTTTTGGGCCTCTTTAGTACATTTTGTATCATACTATAGATTTATGATATTAACCGTTTCCTTTATACTATGTCATTTTCCGCTCATTCTTGTTATTATTATTTGAATATCGTTTGCATCTTTTGATTTTGGGGTCTAACTTTGCCTTAATTCCTTAATTTCCTCAAAATTCATCCCCAAAATTCTCTCTTTAAAGCTAAGGAAGAAGAAGTTTGGGTTTCAAGATCAATTCTCCAATTAACCATAACTTTGGGCATTAATTATTGAGGTATGCTAGTATTAATCTATGGAGTCGTTTCCTTAATATGGTTCCCGAAATCTCTTAATTTTATGAGTTAGATTCTCAATTCAAAGTTAGTATTTTATTCAATCTTCATGGATTCTTTTCATTCATAATTCAATTGATTATTTTCAATCTTTTGATGCATGAATTGAAGTAATTACATGATTTAAGTTGAATTCCTATGAAGACATGCATGATCCATAGTTTTTTTTAAATTATGAACACACGATGAAGCTTATGCACTTTGAAAGATGAATTTATGAATATATTCATGCTTTTATAAAGATGATGTAAATGATTTGAGGATTATTTGAGAGTGAAATATGAATATTGTTGTGAAAGGTTTTCTCACATACTACTAAGATCATGATTGTGAAAGGATTTTTCACATAAAGGATTCATAAGGTTGAAAGATTTTCTCACCTAAGTAGAATAAAGTTTATGAGCTATTCTATATGAACTCTAGCTTTGATTGGTTGCTTCATTGGGACTTTCAACATATGATATTATGACTATGATTAATGACTATTTCGTGGTATGTTTTGCATAGCACAGAGTGGACAAGGGCCGATTAACCATGCCCTATAAAGTATGTGCGACCATAGGATAATTGCCTCGGATAGACATGGACTAGTGGATTCACTTTAGCTCAGACTCATGGTTCTTGATTTTGCAAGTAAGGACATCTCTTTTCAGTGTGGGGTAGACACAAGATTCCATATTGTAGCTCACATTGTCAATGTCGGTTACATGGTAAACTTTCCACAATAATGAACTAAGGTTACTTCTCGAAGTATCTCACAAAATGTTTTAAAGATGTTTAGCTTGCATTAACCATGATTATTACTTTTGTTTATTTAACCCTTGTATCTTATGATTTAATTTGGTCATAGAATGTCATGCAAAGTCCTTTTTAGCATGGTTTCATAATTCTTATTCCTTGTTATCATACTTAGTACATTCCATGTACTTAGTATACATGTGCCTTTATTATTTCACTAATGTAAGGTCCGACGCTCCTACCTCTAACACTCGTGGCTAATTGATCTTTTGACACTCGAGGATTGGTGAGTCTTGATGTTTCGAGGACTGAGACAGTCTTATTGCTTTCATACTTTCTTTTTTCAGATGTTGTATGTGATGTATTGGTTATGTCATAATCACTTTGTTGATGTAAAAGACGGCCTTTCGAGATTTATGTTAGACTTCTGCTTTTGTTACACTCTTTTATGATATGAGACTATTTCTTTTTAAATCTTTATTTCTATTATCTTGTATGATGTACATTAAGTGGCTTATGTAGGGTCTCTCAAGGTCTTAAACCTCATGGTACGTCTACGATGTACTTTGGGTCGTGACGATTTCGTGTGGTTAAAGCGTGGTATTAGAGCTTTAGGTTCACCAGTTTCAACAGTACATGATTTCTTGTCTAGTAGAGTCTGACGGATCGGTATGATAATGTCCATATCAAATCTTCGAGTGGATCTAGGGGAGTACTTCATTATTACTTATTTATTATAATGCATTGATAGTTGTACCAATATCTAAAATTTGTCTATTTCACTCTTTTTCAGATGGCTAGGATGAGGTCATCTAGGGGTAGGCAATAGCCTCCAACACCTCAAGATGGAGCCCCAGATACAAATAGAGGTCACGATTGACCCATAAGTCGAGAGAGAGCATGAGATGCAGTAGCAACTTGAGATCTGGAGCAGGCACCACCATTTATGCCCAAGATAGAGGTTGAGCATATTCAACATAATCTGGACTGGGTGGGGCAATCCCCGTTTGTACTAGGATACTTGGCCACACTAGTGATACCTGATACTTTGGCTAGGATCCTCAGCTTCATGGAGGGCATGTAAAAGGCGGGGATTTTATGTAGAAATTAAACTTGACCTCAGGTTTGAGATGAGGCCCAGACTTTTGCCCAAGCTAAGGCTGAGTGAGTTCACACCCCACATGCACATAATGTTGTAGCAGCTCCTCCTTTAGTGGTTCGATTGATTCTGACTATTGCTCCACCCGTGGAACCTAATCCACCTTAGTCTTCTAACTAGCAGATCCTGTTGGTATGTTTCATCAGGTTGGGTCCTCCCAGGTGCAAAAGTGCCGCCGAAAAGGATGCTTACGCTTTTATTATTAGTTGCTAGGAGAGGTTTTGTAACCTTGTTTTAGTGGAATCCCACAATGTTGATTATGTTTTGCTTTCAAGCTTGATGGGTTAGTTAAATAGTGGTGAAGGTCATATCATAAGTGCAGAATAGATGGGTCACCTTTGATAACTTGGGCTTAATTCTCTGGGGCTTTCTTGGAGAGGTATGGACCCCGTAGCCTGAGGGAGTGGATGCTAGATGAGTTCACAAACTTGAAATAGGGATCATTGTTAGTTGTAGAGTATGAAACATGGTTCTATGATTTGGATAAACATGCAACTATGATTATGCGATTGAGCACTAGAGGGTGCACTAATATTTACTGGCCTATCTTTTTAACTTCGGTTTGCTATATATCATATGGTGTCATTGGGTTGTTCTTTTCATTAGATAGTTGATCAATCACACACAATTAATGGGACCTATCGTAAGTCTTATGTAGGCAACAACAAGAGATCCCATCATTAGGGTTGTTTTAGCGGGTCTTACTCCTATGCAAGGGGATTTCTGGGTAGAGGTTACCCACAATAGTTCAAGCCTAGTAGACCAGTTAAGGAAGCCATATAGCTTAGAGATCATGTGATTGTGAGTGATAGTGATCAGATTGTTCAGGCGCAATTTAGACTTCTCGAGGTGAATATTTAGGGTATTCAGGTTGTGGTGGCTATTCAAGCTTAGAAGAGTCTTCTCAAATATTTTCTTCTTCTAGGGGTTGATATAAGTATGGTATAGTGGGTCATTTGTCTAGAGATAATCCTAGATTCAATTATCGCAGAAGACAAGGTAACTATGTTCAGGTCGCCAGGGCGATGGTGAAGTCGACTAGAGAAATTGCTCAGAGTAGAAAGGGTGGTCCCTAAGTTGTTCAAGGTGGTCCTTAGTCAAGTAGGTCAGGTCATTGAGGTATACACGACCATATGTATGCTTTTCAAGAAATGCCAAATGTGGAGTAATTAGATGCATTCATCTTAGTTACAATCTTTGTCTCTCATCAGCCTGTTTATACTTTACTTGATCTAGCGTCTATATTCTTTTATATGTCTTCTTATTATGCTACGCGATTAGAGTACCTTGTGAGCTGATTTTTTCCCTATGTGTGTAGCTAACCCTGTAGGTGATTCTTTAGAAGTGGATCAGTTGTGTAGATCTTATGCAGTGACTATTTTGGGGTATATTTAATTGGGTATACCTGATTGTGTTAGATTTAGTTGATTTCGACATGATTCTAGGCATGGATTGGTTATCTCCCTACCGTGTGGTTTTGGATTGTTTCTCCATAATTGTTACGTTGCACAAGCTTGGTGTTCCTCGTCTTGTGTTGACCAACACATATAGTCATATGTTGAGAGGTGTGCTCTTTTTTTTTTACTGTGCGATAGTTGGTAGGGAAGGGGTGTGTATCTTTTCTTACTTATGTCGGTGATACTAGTGCTGACACTCATCCTCTGGATTCCTTATTTATGGTTAGTGAGTTTGCTGATGTGTTTCCTACTGAGCTACATGTTCTTCCTTTTGACTGTGATATTAATTTTGGGATTGATTTTGAGACAGGGACGCAACTCATTCCTATTCCAACATACCAAAGGCTCAAACTACATTGAGGGAGATTAAATAGAAGCTCTCATACCTCTTGGGTAAGGGGTTCATTAGATCGAATATATCTTCTTGGGGTCCTCTATTCGTGTTCGTGAAGAAAAAAGATGGTACCTTACGTATGTTCATGACTATAAGTAGCTGAAGAAGGTGACCATAATGAATAAATATTTGTCACGACCCAAGCCTAGGGCCTAGACGTGACATGGCGAATGAGGAACCCGAAGGAACCCCAAACAAGCCTCTCAAACTTGTCATCACACTTCATCGGTCGCGGAAGTACTTTCAACATTAATTAACAGGAAATAGGGACTAAGGGCAAACCATTTCAAAATGACATCATAGAACAAGAGTCAAGCTCATTTACAAAATACTTGTCCAACGCACACCTCTACATACATAGATAGGACGGGGCCATGACATACTACCGGCTCCCCTCATAGTCAAAATACAATTGCAAGCTAAAGTCTCAAAACATAGGAGTAGGAAACATAACATAGCCCTCGAATCATTGAGGACTCACCAACAACTCGGAGAAACACCGTACTAGCCACGTGAATGGAGAGAAGGATCAAGAGTAGCTCCGGTCCCTACATGGTGACATCATGTAGGCAAAATATGCGTTAGTTCTTGGAATGTACTAAGTATGCGGGGTGCAACACAACAATAGACAAGGACACAATCGAAATACAAGAAATAGTTTCATAGGCATTATGAATAACAATATGAGGATGCATGATCAAAGTGAAGTCAAAACATGTTTAAGTAAATCTATACTAATAGTAGATATCATATGTGTATGCATGATCCAACCAATCTATAACCCCAACTTAGGATGGGGGATGCCGTTCACACCCGGACACCCTGGTGGCAAGGTATAAACCCCTCACATGGTTGATGTTGGTCACACCCCAAGCATCCTAGGTGGTGAGATATAAACCTCTCACATGGTTGATGTTGGTCACACCCCAAGCATCCTAGGTGGTGAGATATAAACCTCTCACATGGTTGTCCGGTTCCTTTCCCCCAGACCGGGCATGGTCATGCAACACTTTATATAGGAAATTCCCATTAGGCTCTAATGCAATCTCACGTATGGAATGAACATATACACAAGCTTAGTTTGTCATCAACACATCTCTGGATTTCCATACATCTCATAACTCAAGCTTTAAAGTATCGATTCATCAATTCTCCATAGTTGGACATTTTGTCAAACACCTTGAAGGCATGTAATGGAATCAAAGAGCATGGAAAATAGGTAGTAATTATGCAGCCAAACCAGTGAACAACCTACAACAACACCTTTTTAACACCCACAATACCACATGAAAATCTCCACATCCATTCCAAATTTAGGTTCAAGTTCTAGAGTCACAACATGCTCAAAACAATCACTTTTCATGTTTAAAATTCAATGTGCAGGAAATTATTACAAGAATAAGACTAATTTATGAATCTTAACTTAAACCATGAATTAGTGAGTAGATTAGAGTCTAGGCACTATGGGTGGAGGGACCCATGAGTTCAACACCACATACCTTGAGTTTTTATGAAGGTCTTGAGAGTGTCTTCAATGGAAGCTTGGAACTTGGAGCAAGAGTCTCTTCAATCTTGAGGAAGGTTTTGGATTAGGGTTCTTGAGAGAACTTGAGAGAAAATGTGTCTAAGTATGGGAGAGGTGTTTTGGGAAATGTTTTAGAGATGGGAATTGAACTAATGGTATATAGGAAATAACATATGCCCTTTGGAAAAATGGTCCAACACTTAGAAAAAAAAATGAGGCGGGTGAACAGTAAAAATGCTCACTGGAAATTGCCTTTCCTGTCGGACAGATTTTACGAAAATGGGCATAACTTCTTCGTCCGAACTCCGAATGAGGTGAAACGAAATGCGTTAGGTAGCTAACTCAAAGGGATTTCCATGGATATGTTATTGGCCACCCAATAATTTGTGTGCTAGGAGATATGACCCTCCAAAGTAGACCCTCGAAAAAGGCTTCACTTGGAAATTTCGGATTTTGATACGGTTGCTCTAAAATTTGGGTTAGACCCATTTCCCACTAAATTTGATCCCCTAAACAAGAATATGAAGTCGGATTTTTGAAAAACGAAACAGATTTTTTTATATATAGCTAAACAAGTTTCCGGTAACTTCCGAAGCACATTTTTAAGAACTTTTTGGGTCATTTCAATATCCTTTGGTGTAGATTAATTACTAATTTGACCAACTTCATGAGGCAAAAATGTTCTCTAAGATTGATTTGAGATAAGGCTAGGACCGTTTATGAATTAGGGTGGCGTCTATCCGTAAGATTTCCTTTAGGACTTGGGATGGTCACTTTACGCTCTTAGTCATGCCTTTTGGGTTGAATAATTCTACGAAAATTTTTATAGATTTGATGAATCGTGTGTTCAAACCCTTTTTAGAATCCCTTATGATAGTGTTTATCGATGACATCTTGGTCTAATCTGGGAGTAGGAAGAAACTTGAGCACCAACTGTGGATGGTACTCCACACCTGGATAGATCATGTGTAGTATGACAAATTCACTAAATGTGAATTTTTCTCTTGAGTCTATAATATTCTTGGGGCACACAAGATGGGATAATAGTGGATGTGAGGAGCATTGAGGCGATGCATGGTGGGGAAAGACCTACTTCTCTTACTAAGGTTAACAATTTCATCGAGTTAGAAGGCTACTACAGATAGTTTCTGGATGGGTTTTCTTCAATTGCAACACCTTTCACTATAATGACTTAGAAGAATGTACAGTTTCTAGTTGTTTGAGGAGTGTGAGGCAAGTTTCCAAAGCTTAAGACTATATAGACTTTAGTGTCAATTATGACTCTTACTATTTAGGGCCATGGGGTTATGGTCTAGTGTGATGATTCTTCTGTTGGCCTAAGTTGTGTGTTTATTTAACAGGGTATAGTTATTTCTTATGCTTCCACATAGTTGGGTGTTCACGAGAAGAACTATATCAGTCATTATTTAGAGTTGGCAACGATAGTCTTCTTATTTAATATTTAGAGGAACTAGTTGTATGAATTTCACTGCGAGGTATTCATTCACCATCATAGTTTTCAAGATATCTTCATCCGAAGGGATGCTAATATGAGTCAGTGCAGGTGGTTGGAGTTACTAATGAATGAGATATCTTGATTCATTATCACTAATGAAAGGCTAATATGGTAGCAGACGCCTTCAGCCGAGGTAGTGAGTAGGGGGAGTTTGGATTTCTTAGTCTTGTAGGAGAGACCTATGGCGTCAGACATTTAGTCCTTAGCCACCCAGATTGTTAGACTTGATATATCTGATATGTGCAATGAACTTTCTTTTGTAGAGGGTAGATCTTCTTTGATGGAGCAAATTCGGGAAAAATTGTCTGAGGATTTGAGATTGTGGGTGATGTAGGACATGGTGTGTAGTCATGAGGCTAGGAAGGTCACCTTTAATCCTTAGGGAATCTTGAGGATTGAGGGTTAATTTTGTGTTCTTAGAGTTTGTGATATTTTAGGGCAATTCTACAAGAGTCCCATTTTTCTAGATATTCAATTCATATCAGTGCTTCAAAGATGTATAAGGATTTGAGGTATCATTATTGGTGGTTTGGGATAAAGATGGATATTTCAATGTTTGTGGCAAGGCTTACAAGTCCTAGAGACTAGGAAGCTTAACCAGATTGCTATCTATTCATGATTGGAATTTGGATTGCATAGCCATGGACTTTATGGTAGACTTACCACATACTTTTAGGGGTTTTGATGCTCTTTTGATCATCATAGATTTATTGACCAAGTCAACTCACTTTCCACCAGTTCAGACTGCCTATATTTCAAAGAGATTGGCCTTGATTTACATTAGAGATTTTATCTATTTAGATGGGGTGCCTGTCTCTATAATTTCAGATAGTGGTACTCAGTTCACTTCGCACTTCAGGAGATTTATTATGAGAGAGGTGGGTAACCAAGTTAAGCTTATTACAACTTTTCACCCTCAGACCGATGGTCATTTTGAGAGGACTATTATGGTTTTTGCAGATATGCTACAATCTTGTTTTATTGATTTTGTTGGTTAGTGTGTTAAGTCTCTAGCTTTGGCAGAGTTTGCGTATATTAATAGCTACAATTCTAGGCATTATATGGTATGTGGGGTCTTTCTCTCGTAGGATGGTTTGATGTTTTCGAAGTTAGACCGTTGGGCACCAACTTGTTGAGATATTCTATCATTAATGTCTATGTGGTCCAGGAGCCACTTTGTACTGCCCAAAGTGGGTAGAAGACCTTTATTGATCGGAGGTTGCGGCCTTTAGAGTTCATGGTTGGGGATCGAGTATTTCTTCATGTGTCACTTGGGGAAAGCATGATGAGATTTGGGAAGAGGGGAAAACATAGCCCCAGATTCATTGGCCAATTTGAAATTCTTACGTGGGTAGGAAAGGTGGCTTATAAGACATCCTTATCTCTATATCTTTCGAGTCTTAATCATATATTTCATGTCTCCATGCTAAAATGGTATGTTCACGATGAGTTTCACCTACTTCAATGGGACTCGATTCATCTTGATGAGTCTTTAAGTTTTGTGGAGGAGCCTATAGTTATTTTAGATTGGCAGATTAGGAGGTTGCAGTCTAAGGAGATCCTATCAATTAAGGTTCAACAAAGTCAACGTTTTGTTGTTGAGGCTACTTGTGAGGCCAAGCTTGACATGTATACATGGAATCGTTACCTTTTCGAGCGTTCAGGTACTTTTAAGGACAAAAGTCTTTTTGGTAGTGGATGTTGTAATGAACCTCGAGGTCATTTCTATATATTTGTTTTGTATTTGTACTATTTTGACCCTTCTCGAAGCTTCCTTAAGGCTTATGTGTTGTGTTGGGTTGGATTGAATGCTTCTGGAGGTGGTCGGGTGAGTTTTGAGTGTTTATTACCATTTTTTAGGCTTAAGGTATAAAATAGTTGACTTTAGTCAACATCTAGAGATTTTAATATCAAATTTAAATTCCTTCATTTTCATCAGCCTCTGTCATTTGGATTTTGTGCGCTTAGGTATTTTAGCTTTTGTGTGTTTCCCAAACTTTGACCTTGGTCAATGAGGTCACATGTATTTTATATCTTAAAGGTATGTTACTAAATATTCATTTGAAATGAAGGATTTGGGGTACACATCTTACTTTCTTAGTGTAAAATTTCTCACAATGCTAGTGGCTACATTCTCTACCAACAGAAATATACCAAAGAATCTTGGACATGGCTCACTTGACTTATGAGACCATTGTTGATAAAACCAATGGAACAGAACACTCAACATTAAAGATTGATAGGAAACTTCTCACAAGATCCGACCGTATAACAACGCCTTGTTGAGAGGTTAGGTCACTTAACTTTTACTCGGCCTTATATTACTTATGATGTTCATATTCATAGTTAATTTGGGTCTGACCCTCAACACCTTCTTATTACGGGTGTTCATCGACTTCTCTATTTATCTTCAATTAACTGCAACATGGTCACAGATTACAACAGTCACTCACCTACTCTTTGTGCACCTTATCGTATGGTAATTATTGTGGGTGCCTCGATACTCAAGGTTCAGTCACCAGGTATTGTGTGTTTCTTGGAAACTCATTGTTATCTTTATACTGAAATTAAAAAAAAAACAGAAATGTCCAAATGATTGACTAATGCAGGATATCATGCCATGTTGACTACATGCAGTGAAGTAGTTTGGTTGCAACATTTGTTTGTAGATTTCATCATTCACTCTTTTCCTCCCAGATTCATATATTTTACAATGAAAGTTTGGTAAATAAAGAATCCAATCTTTTTTTCATGAACAAACCAAGCATATCAAGATTGATTGTCACTTTGTTTGGGAAAAAATTGATGAGGACATGTTTCTCTTCCTCATGTTTCTTCGAGAGATCAACCAGCCAATATTTTCACCAAATCCCAACCGAAGAAACAAAATGAATTCTTTATTGGCAAATTGTTAATTGACCAACACCAATTTGAGGGGGATGTTAATCACCATCAATTACAATCTCTACCTACCCTATATAGTTTATTACATAATATTGGTATATAATTTTCATTAATTGTATTTACCATGTATTGTACTTACCGTGTACTATATTTTACCATATTAAGTTTTCTTGTTACCTTATAAGGTGATAATCTCCTGCATTCTTACTCCTTCATTCTAAAGTTTTAGAAATAATGGTTTTTCCCCTTTTTGTTATATTAACATTTTTAATGTCATTTATCTCCAGCAAAACATTACACATATTTTGACTTTAGGTTTATTCTCAAAAAAATTGCAAGTGCACCTAATTTTTCAACAATGTTATTTAAAATGTAGTACTAAAAAGTAACTTGTATATTAAAAAATATTCACAATGATTTCAAAGTGTAATATTCTAAAAGAATAAAGTGTATATGTTTTCTTAGTAATAATCTAAATGGTAAATGAAAATATTGTGTTCAATAATTAATCGAGATAGCTATGTTAATAAAAAGGGAGATAAATTCATCTAATCTAATAATTTTGGAGAAAATCTGAATTCTTACAAGTACTTTAAAACGAAGAATGACAAAGATTATCTGAGTCATTTTTGTTTTACTAAAGTGATGTTTTATGGCTCAGTTCTCTATATGTGAAACGTGTGATGACACGTGTCGTGGTAGTTTTATCAGTAATAACCAATGAGGTTTAAATTCCAGATGACATACATTTTGATTGATAGCTCGTTTACCTAAAATATTTACTACACACAAACTTTCAAACATTCAAGCCTTTTACACTGAAAAATTCACCAAATACCTATTCAATCACCTCGAGAATCATTCCATGCATCTCCATAAATCACAAATCACATACAAAAACAACTAGAAGGAGTAAAACATCGAAAACATGCGCTAAACTCAAAATAACCGTAAGGGTCACTACATCATTGATCACTAGGAAACACACATACATCCTCAAAAGAAAAAAGAAAGAAACTACTTGAACCAGAAAAAAAAAGCAGGAGATATCTGCTCTATACATCTAGCTCAGTTTCTAGTACTCTTCTTCTATTCGACGATGACTCCACTGTATGTGCTTTTAGTTAACCTATCCTCTTGGACCTCAACTTTCGAATTTTCTTGTTCAATATAGATATATGCTCCTGCTTAAAAAAAGATTATGATGCAACTATATTGTGTCCCGTTGAATCACCTAGGAAACATCAATATGGTATTTCTTAAGCATAGATAAATAAAATATTGGGTGAATAATTAATAGACCTTGAGGTAAGGAAAACTTACATACTATCTTCCCAATGCATTGTAGAACCTCAAATGTACCATTGTGCCATGGGTAAAGTTTTCCCTTCATTCTTAACCTCATGATACTTTCAGAAGTGACACTTTTAACAACACATTTTCTCCAACAACAAGCTCCAAATCACGAACCTCCAAATACGTATTATCTCTTTTACTTATTTTAAGCTATATGAAGTCCATCATGAATAAATTTTACTTTGTCCAGGGAATATGTCAACTAATCTGCTGCACCTGACAGTCGAACCTCAAAATTATTGAATGACAAACTAAAAACCTGTGCATTTAGCCATATAAGGCCTTAATCAAAGCCTTCTAAATGTTGGAATGATAACTTTTGTTTTAAGTGACCTTATGTATGGGTAAGTATTGGTGCAATGACATAAAAAATCAATAAAACACCCTTGAACCAAGTCAACTAACACCTGAACAACATGTTCAAACTAACCATCCATTTGAGGGTAAAAGGTTTTGTTGAACTCTACTTAGGTACACAACTTATTTTTCATACATATTTAAAACTAGAATTTTAATTTGTTACATTAATCTAATATGGTATTAACAGTCACATCATGCAAATGAACAATATCTTTGATATAAATCTTTGCTGATCTTTTGAATTTCGGGTAGTTTGAACTGGAACAAAGTGATAAGATTTAGTCAACTTATAAATAATGATTGAAATAGAATCGATCTTCATCAATGTTTAGAGGAAACCAAATGAAAAATTCCATAGCATGATATCCTATATTTAGTGTACATATTTTTTCCTTCTGGTTGAATAGAGTACCTTGAAATATAAGACTCTGACTCTCTTATTCCATTGCAGTGGAAACAACATCATTGAAATTTTTAACTATTGACACTGCTTCATGATGACTTCTTCATGCATCTTGACTTAACATATCTGGAGTTCAAGCATATTTAACTATTCCGAACTAACAATCGTTGTGGATTTTACCGCATTCATGTAACTTCTTCGCATGAGACTGAACAAACATTACCTAAATGTTTTTAAATATTTATCATGGCACATTGCTCCGCGCACTGAATAGAACATCGTAGGACAACTCAACATAATTACTCTACACTTTATCAACACTCAGTTAAATTTTCATGTCGTTCCATAGTACATGTGATATTCCATAAAAAAAGATAAGCATTCACATCAATTTCATGAATTATTAAAATATTGATACATTTGAGTATTGATTGAGTGAACCAGCTTTACAATACAAGTGATCTTGTGGTTACTATACTTGTTGCTTATGAGTAGTTATAAGCTAAAGTCTACTCTTCTTGCCATTTGACTTTCATTTACATGTTTCTAATTTGAGTCTTCCTATGATGTTGAATAGTACATAGTAGCTTGTAATGATACTACCTTGTAATCCTCTTTTATTTAGTGCAAAACCTGTTACATAGGTTCCTTTGAGATATTGATGCTATAGTAGTGTGCTGATTTTTATCCAAGGGTGAACACTCTATTTTCAGGCTATGATGGATCATCTTCTAGTCCTTGTCCATCTTCAAAACATTGAGATATTCTATTTATTTTAGTTGTTGGACATTCCATTTAGATATGTTTTAGTTAGAAGTTATGTACGATGACTTTTAGTTTGTTAGTGAATTTTTTAGATTATGATTTTGTTTATTTATCAAACTTAATTTACTTTATGTTACAACCCGATTTATCAGAACATAATGGCACCTACTACAACCCACCAGTAGGTAAACCAACCCATAACCCTGAGCGTCCTCTAATGAGTGTAAGGATAGAATCTAAACAAGAATAAGCATTTTAACAGAAATAATAGAAGAGATAAGCGGAAGCAAGTCATATATACATAAAACAAAAATATCCTTCCCAGAACCTGAAAGTCACAAATATAGAGCTACTAGAAAAAGAAACAAGTCCAAAAAGTGGACCAAAACAAAATACATGTCTAAAAAATAAAAGACTTGTCAAAAAATACAGATCGAGATAGGTAAGATTAGAACACCATGTGCTCACCCTCGCTTGTGTATATGGCAACTGTTGGATCGATCTCAACATTGATAGATGATGCTTAGACTTGCATCGCGAAACAAAAGTAGAGTGTAGCATCATTACCAAAATAATAGATACTCAGTAGGAATCATAAGCCTAGTGAACAAGGAACGTAAAGGCAATATTAAAAGCGACCATTAAATACTATAGAGGTCAAAGAGCAAAAATATTAAAGAAATGCACAACAATGTAGAAAAGAATTTAAATGAAGTAAGTTACTAGAAAACTAAAACCTAAATAGAACCCCATAAGTCCATAAGGTACACTTGTGTCCTGTTTAGATAAAAAAACCCGAACGAACCCAATATGCCCGACCGTTACAACGAATAACTATAACTACTATGATCAAGAACCGACTTGTCGAAAACTAAAGAATGTGTAGCTTGGTCTTCAAAATACTGATAGATTCCCAAGTAACCAATAGGATCATCCAAAGACATAGAGCGCGTAACCAAACCATTGAACCACATATAGCCTCACAAAGATCCAATAAGCTCATCCAAGCCAAAAAGTGCATACACTGACCTCACAGTACGAATAGGCCTCCAAAAGAAGTGATATGATCTTGTTGATATGGATCAACTCTGTCACGCCCCGAGCTACCCCCAAGACGCGGACACGGGACCTAGGACCACAAGTGATCCCAAGCTAACCCTGCTGGCATGATCATGAGCATACTAAAGAAAATAAACTGATGTGGAAGCTAAATCATAAATAAATCTGAAAAGATGGGGAATACCCATATACTGTAACTGAATATATGAAATCTGAGAGTTTAATACAAAAGAAATATCAAACTCAAAACACTAAGCTGAATCTAACTATGTCTGAAATAAGCCTCTAAACTGACTAGAAATGTTGGGACATGCCCCAACTAGATCTAGTAAAACTGAAACTAAAGACTAAAAATACTGAAAAGAAACTCATGACTATTGTCCTCGGAGAATGAAGACTCACCACTGAATCTGCTGAACTGGAGATCAAGAACTGATCTAAGCGGGATCTGGATGTTGAGAACCTGAACCTACATCACGAGAAGATGTAGCGCACGTATGCGTCAGTACTTGAAAGGTACTGAGCATGCAGGATGGAGTAAAGCTGAAAGAACATATAACTGAACAAAGCAATAAAGCAATGAAATAATCTGAACATGATATAGATACTGAAAATACTGATTACTGAGCTAGCTGATGCAATGACCAAATTTATAACATGCTGAGACTGAATACTAACTGTACTGAAATATGGTCAATGCAATAGAGTCTGACTGAACTGTGGGAGCTACTAATAACCGACATAAAACCACATGAGCTAAATGTGGAGTCCGATGTATACGCCCCATCGAGAGGACCCAATATACCCTGCCAGAGGTATAAAGGCATGCTGGCGTGATCACTAAACTAATGTTGCCCACAGAGGGGACTTACACCTACGTGGCTCGTAGTTCTGGGACTATATGGGTACGCTGAAACCCTAGTCCAACTCGGTATTATGCTACTCCCAATGAATTAAGTAGTTAACTGGTTATGACTGAATTTCTGTAAATATTGGATAGCTCGAACTGAACATGCAAACTGAGAATGCAACAATTAATCTGATAATGATGCATTCATAAACTGAGGCATGTAAAACTGAATACTGAAATATCTGACCTAGCATGTGTAATTCAAGAACTAAAGAAATACATAGCTAGGATTCTGAAATTCATGCGATAAACTGAGCAATAACATGATAATCTGATTTGGAACATTTAAATAACTAATTCATGATGATCTGCTATAATTCTAGAAACCCTAGGTCTGTTCATAATCATGGAATCAAGAATCTGACTGAATTCTAGGGACCTAATGGGCGAAAGGAACCCACTAGTGAAATCCCACATACCTGGTGACGAATTCCACGGAGAAATCTTTCGATTTCGAGGCTGGAACTGATGGAACCTTGCTGCGTTCTTGAACTAGGGTTCTTGACCTTTTTCTCCCTTCTTGCTTCTAATTTTCTAAGTTTTGATTAATGAATTTGACTTAGGTAAGTTCTAGTTATGTTTCTAAGCTTAAACTAATTAAAACCTCATGATTTAGGGTCTAAACGACGTATCTTAGGGGTTAAACGAAATAGGAAAAGACCAAAGGACCCCTGAATTAACTGCTGTCGGAGTGACCTACGGAGTGGACCTACGGGCCGTAGGTCAATCTACGGTCTGTAGATTGCGTCCGTAAGTCAAGCCTGCTCGACAGGCCTTCACTAAAATGAGCATAACTTTTTATTCGGAGGTCGTAATTTAGCAAACTCGGTGGCGTTGGAAATATAATTCAATTATCTACCTAACCATAGGTCATGGGATACACAATTCATCTTGTGCTAAAAGTTATGACCATCTGAAGTTGACCCATCAGAATTTTCAGCTAACTGGCTACTATCCTTCGATCTACGGTCAGACCTACGGACCGTGGATCAAATGACGGTCCGTGCTGGTCAACCGTAGTTCATGTCAGAGGCTGGGTAAAGGAGGTCTTAATCCACGGACACTGACCACGGACCGTGGTTTGATCTACGGACCGTGGGTCTGTCCGTGAGTCGAGACTTAACCAATTTTCTGAGCTGGCTGGGGAGGGGTTGCAATGGCGAACCACGGACCACCAGCACGGGCCGTGGTCTGACCTACGGTCCGTGGATGGTGACCTTAAGTTGCACCTGCAACTTCTCAAAATCTGCATTTTTGTCTATTTTGAATACAGGGTGTTACATTATCTCCCCCTTGGGACCATTCATCCTCGAATGAAGACTAAACTTGCTGAAATAGAGGGAGAGGGCTGCAATCCCTACCACTAAACACTGAGAACTGAATTTCTAACTGAACTGAGTTCCAAGAACATGCAAATACGCTGAAAATGCAAGTACAAACTGAAGGAACATGATTCTAAGACTGAATTTTCGCATGAATGACTGAAAAACTAATGAGGAACTATTACCTCAAGCTGGAATGGAATCGGAAGGAAAGAGGTGAGGATACTTGGACTTCATGGCTGCTTCTGCTTCCCAAGTAGCTCCCTCTACTGACTGACTCCTCCACAAAACCTTGACTGAAGCGACTTCTTTATTTCTCAACCTTCTAACCTGACGATCGAGAATCTCAACTGGTACATCCTCATAAGAAAGACTATCTTTCACGGCCACACTCTCTAATGGCACTATGGATGCTGGATCACCCACACACTTCTTCAAAAGAGAGATGTGAAAGACTGGATGCACTGCTGCTAAGTCTGCTGGCAACTCTAACTCATAAGACACTTTACCAATCCTTTTCAGGATCCGGTAAGGGCCTACATATCTGGGACTGAGCTTTCCTTTCTTGCCAAATCTCATCACCCCTTTCATAGGTGACACTTTCAAGAAAACCCAATCATCAACTTGGAACTCTAGTTCCCTTCTTCTCACATCTTCATAAGACTTCTGGCGACTCTGAGCAGTCTTAAGTCTATCTCTAATGAGTTGCACTTTCTCCATAGCATCAAGGACCGAATCTGGTCCTATCAAGGCTGCTTCACCTACTTCAAACCAACCAACTGGAGATCTACATCTACGCCCATATAATGCCTCATAAGGGGCCATCTGAATGCAGGAATGGTAACTATTGTTGTAGGCGAACTCAATAAGAGGAAGGTGATCATCCCAACTACCCTTGAAGTCGATCACACAAGCTCTCAACATGTCCTCTAAGGTCTGAATGGTACGCTCTGCCTGACCATCCGTCTGCGGATGAAATGCTGTGCTAAGATTAACCTGAGTACCAAGACCT
Organism: Solanum verrucosum; assembly: GCF_900185275.1. Classification (NCBI taxonomy): domain Eukaryota; kingdom Viridiplantae; phylum Streptophyta; class Magnoliopsida; order Solanales; family Solanaceae; genus Solanum; species Solanum verrucosum. Next base: position 769,516 of record NW_026020179.1, read on the forward strand.
TTCTGAAATGACTTCCAGAAATGAGATGTAAACTGAGGACCTCTATCTGAGATGATAGACAAAGGAACTCCATGCAACCTCACAATCTCATTAATGTAAAGCTTGGCGTAATCCTCCGCTGAATCTGTAGTCTTGACCACCAAAAAGCGAGAAGACTTAGTAACCCTATCAACAATCACCCAAATGGAGTCATGTTGTCTGCGAGTACGAGGTAAACCTGTGATGAAGTCCATGTTGATCACTTTCCACTTCCAAGTAGGAATGTCAATCTCTTGAGTTATACCTCCTGGTTTCTAATGTTCTACCTTGACTTGCTGGCAATTGGGGCACTTAGCCACAAAATCTGCTATATCTCTTTTCATACCATTCCACCAATAGACTTCCCGCAGATCGCGGTACATCTTAGTGGCGCCTGGATGAATAGAATATCTGGAATTGTGGGCTTCTGCGAGAATATGTTATCTCAATTCACCCACATCAGGAACACACAATCTACCTTGATAGCGAAGTACACCATCTCCCCCTTGGGAGAAAACCTCCATTCTCTGATTGTGGACTGCACCCTTAAGTTCAAGCAAGATTGGATCACTATCTTGATTTTCCTTAACCCCTACTACCAAGGAAGATTCTGCCCCATTCTGAACTGTTACACCACCATCTGATATGCTCATAAGACGAACTCCTAGGCGAGCAAGTCTGTGAACATCCTTTGCTAGATCTTTTCTTTCTTCCTCAACATGTGCTACACTACCCATAGATAGTCTGCTAAGGGCATCTGCTACTACATTTGCCTTACCAGGATGGTAATGCACACTCATATCATAATCTTTGAGGAACTCTAGCCATCTTCTCTGGCGAAGATTCAACTCTTTCTGGGTGAATACATACTGGACGCTCTTATGGTCTGTGAACACATCTACATGAACACCATACAAGTAATGTCTCCAAATCTTAAGTGCAAACACCACTGCTGCTAGCTCGAGGTCATGAGTTGGATAATTCTTCTCATGTACCTTAAGTTGTCTAGAAGCATAAGCTATAACCTTACCTCGCTGCATCAACACACAACCTAGGCCAACTCTGGATGCATCACAATAGATCACATAACCATCTGAACCCTCTGGTAGAGTCAAGACAGGAGCTGTAGTCAACCTAGTTTTCAGTTCTGCGAAGCTTTTCTCACAATCATCTGACCACTGAAACTTAACCTTTTTCTGAGTTAACTTAGTCAATGGAGAGGCTATGGATGAAAATCCTTCCACAAACCTTCTGTAATAACCTGCTAAACCCAAGAAACTTCTGATATCTGTAGCAGAGGTAGGTCTGGGCCATTGTTTCACTGCTTCTATCTTCTGGGAATCTACTCGAATTCCTTCACTAGACACAATATGCCCAAGGAAAGCAACTGATTGTAACCAAAACTCACACTTACTAAATTTTGCAAACAACTGACGATCTTTGAGAGTTTGCAGAACAACTCTCAAATGACTTGCATGTTCTTCCTCATTCCTAGAGTAAATGAGGATATCATCAATAAAGACGATAACGAACAAGTCCAAGTACTGCTTGAACACTCTGTTCATCAAATCCATGAAAGCTGCAGGAGCATTGGTTAGTCCAAATGACATAACTACAAATTCGTAATGACCATACCGAGTTCTGAAGGCTGTCTTCGAAATGTCATTATCTCTGACTCTATGCTGATGATAACCTGATCTGAGGTCTATCTTTGAGAAATGACTAGCACCCTGAAGTTGGTCAAACAAGTCATCAATCCTGGGGATAGGATACTTATTCTTGATTGTGACCTTGTTCAACTACCTATAGTCAATACACATTCTGAGAGAACCATCTTTCTTCTTTACGAACAACACTGGTGCACCCCATGGTGAAATACTAGGTCTAATGAAGCCCTTATCTAGAAGGTCTTTCAACTGCTCTTTCAATTCCTTAAGCTCTGTTGGAGCCATTCTGTAAGGAGGGATAGAGATAGGCTGGGTATCTGGAAGGAGATCAATTCCAAAGTCGATTTCCCTTTCGGGAGGAACTTCGGGAAGATCTTTTGGGAACACTTCTGGAAAATCACTGACTACAGGAACTGACTCAAGAGTTGGGGTTTCGGAACTAGAATCCTTAACCCGAACTAGATGATAGAGATAAACCTTAGAGATCATTTTTCTGGCCTTAAGGTAAGAAATGAATCGACCCATAGGCGCTAAGCTACTACCCTTTTATTCTAGAATTGGTTCGTCTGGAAACTAAAAACGAACAATCCTAGTTCTACAATCAACTGAGGCATAACATGAATGTAACCAATCCATACCTAGAATGACATCAAAGTCTACCATTTCTAACTCTACAAGATCTGCTGAGGTGACTTTCTGAGAGACTGTGACAGGGCAATTTCTGTATACCCGTCTAGCTATAACTGGGTCACCGACTGGAGTAGAGACTGAGAAAGGTTCTGAGAGAATTTCTGGGCTAGCACTGAATTGGACTGCTATGTATGGAGTTACAAAAGAAAGAGTAGCCCCTGGATCTAATAAAGCATAAATATCAAGATCAAAGACTCGTAACGTACCAATGACTACATCAGGAGAACCTTCCTGATCTTGACGAGCCTGAAGAGCATAAAGCCTGTTTTGGCGTTGTCCGCCACCAGTACCAGAAGAGTTACCCTGCTGAGTCGGGCGACCTGGTGGTGCTGCTGAAGTTGTAGACTGAGCTCTACCATTATTTCCTTCTTGACCTTGTCTTGAAGGACAATCCTTCAATCTATGACCAGACTGGCCACACCCAAAGCATTCTTCCTTACCTGCAAGGCACTCGCCCGGATGGTTCCTACTACATTTCGGGCAAGTTGGGTAGGTTTTGGTGCCTGAAACACTACCTTGAGACTTATAGCTTGACGCCCTACCTTTCTGATCATTATGGAACCTGGGGGATGGAACACTAGCTGATGAAGGGGCTGGAGTCGAAAACTTCTGCTGAAAATGCGAGCGGTTTCCACCACCCGATTTCTGGTGGGAATACTCGTAGTTACTTGTTCTTGCTTTCTTAGTCTCCTTAGCCTGTTCCCTAAGCTTATCACCCTCAACATGCTGAGCATGAGTCATGAGCCTAGAGATGTTCATGTCTCCCAACAACATAGCATTCCTGCACTCTGTTTTCACTAAGTCTGACATTCCATAGAGAAACTTATTCATCTGAGCCCTGGAATCAGCAACCATGTGAGGAGCATACCTGGAGAGTTGGTTAAACTTGAGCCCATACTCTTGGACAGTCATGTTACCCTGCCTCAAGTTCATAAATTCCTGGGCCCTTGCTTCTCTCAACTCTATGGGGAAAAACCTGTCTAGAAAGGTTTCGCTGAAACATTCCCAAGTAATAGGAGCGGCATTTGTACCCCTGTTCTCCTTCCACTGAGTATACCAGATATGAGCTACATCCTTAAGTTGGTAAGATGCTAACTCAACCCGATCATTCCCAGTGACCTGCATCACCTCAAAGATCTTCTTGATCTCATCCAAGAAATTCTGGGGATCTTCACCAATCTGCGATCCTAAGAACTCTAGGGGATTCATCCTAACAAAGTCACGGACCCTTGTTGCTGCTGATCCACCATTTGCATTCACAGGAGCTTGAACCCGCTGATTGTTCTGGTTAGCGACACTCTGAGCCAACATCTGAATGACATTCCTGAATTCAGCATTTGAGACTTCCTGATCTGGAACTAGAGGAACTGCGTTTGCGTTCCTGGCATTCGCATTCCTAGCGTAAGCTCTACGAGGAGGCATGATCACTGAAACGTAGAACGTTGAGTTAGAATGGAATTTAGATCATACCTTACGCACGATAAGAGTAACAAGAAAATGAAGATTTTCCTAAAGACACTTTGTAGCCTCTTTCTCATTAGATGTGGTGCGCACTACACACCCATGAAAAGGACTCTACCTAGTGCGGCTTTTCAGACATCCTAGAACACTTAAACCTAATGCTATGATACCAAGTTTGTCACGCCCCGAGCTACCCCCAAGACGCGGACACGGGACCTAGGACCACAAGTGATCCCAAGCTAACCCTGCTGGCATGATCATGAGCATACTAAAGAAAATAAACTGATGCGGAAGCTAAATCATAAATAAATCTGAAAAGATGGGGAATACCCATATACTGTAATTGAATATATGAAATCTGAGAGTTTAATACAAAAGAAATATCAAACTCAAAACACTAAGCTGAATCTAACTATGTCTGAAATAAGCCTCTAAACTGACTAGAAATGTTGGAACATGCCCCAACTAGATCTAGCAAAACTGAAACTAAAGACTAAAAATACTGAAAAGAAACTCATGACTATTGTCCTCGGAGAATGAGGACTCACCACTGAATCTGCTGAACTGGAGATCGGGAACCGATCTAAGCGGGATTTGGATGCTGAGAACCTGAACCTACATCACGAGAAGATGTAGCGCCGTATGTGTCAGTACTTGAAAGGTACTGAGCATGCAGGATGGAGTAAAGCTGAAAGAACATATAACTGAACAAAGCAATAAAGCAATGAAATAATCTGAACATGATATAGATACTGAAAATACTGATTACTGAGCTAGCTGATGCAATGACCAAATTTATAACATGTTGAGACTGAATACTAACTGTACTGAAATATGGTCAATGCAATAGAGTCTGACTGAACTGTGGGAGCTACTAATAACCGACATAAAACCACATGAGCTAAATGTGGAGTCCGATGTATACGCCCCATCGAGAGGACCCAATATACCCTGCCAGAGGTATAAAGGCATGCTGGCGTGATCACTAAACTGATGTTGCCCACAGAGGGGACTTACACCTACGTGGCTCGTAGTTCTGGGACTATATGGGTACGCTGAAACCCTAGTCCAACTCGGTATTATGCTACTCCCAATGAATTAAGTAGTTAACTGGTTATGACTGGATTTCTGTAAATATTGGATAGCTCGAACTGAACATGCAAACTGAGAATGCAACAATTAATCTGATAATGATGCATTCATAAACTGAGGCATATAAAACTGAATACTGAAATATCTGACCTAGCATGTGTAATTCAAGAACTAAAGAAATACATAGCTAGGGTTCTGAAATTCATGCGATAAACTGAGCAATAACATGATAATCTGATTTGGAACATTTAAATAACTAATTCATGATGATCTGCTATAATTCTAGAAACCCTAGGTCTGTTCATAATCATGGAATCAAGAATCTGACTGAATTCTAGGGACCTAATGGGCGAAAGGAACCCACTAGTGAAATCCCACATACCTGGTGACGAATTCCACGAGGAAATCTTTCAATTTCGGGGCTGGAACTGATGGAACCTTGCTGCGTTCTTGAACTAGGGTTCTTGACCTTTTTCTCCCTTCTTGCTTCTAATTTTCTAAGTTTTGATTAATGAATTTGACTTAGGTAAGTTCTAGTTATGTTTCTAAGCTTAAACTAATTAAAACCTCATGATTTAGGGTCTAAACGACGTATCTTAGGGGTTAAACTAAATAGGAAAAGACCAAAGGACCCCTGAATTAACTGCTGTCGGAGTGACCTACGGAGTGGACCTACGGGCCGTAGGTCAATCTACGGTCCGTAGATTGCGTCCGTAAGTCAAGCCTGCTCGACAGGCCTTCACTAAAATGAGCATAACTTTTTATTCGGAGGTCGTAATTTAGCAAACTCGGTGGCGTTGGAAATATAATTCAATTATCTACCTAACCATAGGTCATGGGATACACAATTCATCTTGTGCTAAAAGTTATGACCATCTGAAGTTGACCCATCAGAATTTTCAGCTAACTGGCTACTATCCTTCGATCTACGGTCAGACCTACGGACCGTGGATCGAATGACGGTCCGTGCTGGTCAACCGTAGTTCATGTCAGAGGCTGGGTAAAGGAGGTCTTGATCCACGGACACAGACCACGGACCGTGGTCTGATCTACGGACCGTGGGTCTGTCCGTGAGTCGAGACTTAACCAATTTTCTGAGCTGGCTGGGGAGGGGTTGCAGTGGCGAACCACGGACCACCAGCACGGGCCGTGGTCTGACCTACAGTCCGTGGATGGTGACCGTAAGTTGCACCTGCAACTTCTCAAAATCTGCATTTTTGTCTATTTTGAATACGGGGTGTTACAAACTCTGTATAGATAAAAGAGCCTGAACTATGAACTGAGGTTGTTGATGAATAACTAGACATTCAATATGCAAAAACATGAGGACGATGAATAATACAATGCCAATTCATCACTACAATACAACCGTGGAAGGACAACCATACCACGATAATCAACACCATACTTGAAGCTCCATCTTTATCTTGTCCAAAATCCTCGAACAAAGCCTTATATCTCAACTGTGAATCACTAAGGCCATAGAGAAAAGGGAGTTAGGGCACATAGGGAATCAGAGATGAATCATCACCTAATCTAAGACTCATTCTATCAAACTCAAGTCTACTTTATCAGTCTATAGGGAGTGAAGCTATCTGAAATAATGCCAGAGTAAAACTAAGACTTATCAACTCCAAAGTTAGCGAGTCTAAGGCTAGAACTAGTATAAACCTAGACTAAGGCAAAACAAGCTTCCAAGAATATGCATATATAAGCTCAACACATTCCATAAGATAGGGATGATCGAAATATAGGAAAATAACATGCTGACTATCATAAAATAGCTGAAATATGCTTAAAACATAGATTATAAGTAACTAAGCATGATCAACTATCTACCAAACCCATATACTCATAAATGAACATATATTTTTGTTCTCAAGCTTAATCTTAGTGTCTAGAAGTCATAGCCTACCTTAAAAGCAGACCACACATGCTCCAAATTCACAACTCAAGAGCTTTTCCCTTCCGTACGACCTTCAAATGTTGCCAAACTATCAAAATTAGGAGCACAACATCAATATATCCATTTAGACACCAAAACACATTATTCAATGACATATAAAAATTTGAGGGAAAATGTAAATATTGGACCTGCACTAGAAATCCTAGAATAGACTCTGCCAAAAGATTTATTTAAGCTCACCAAACATATATCCCAAAATGGAACCCAATTTAGGCCTTAGAAATCAGGGTTCTAACCACATGAAATAAAATCACAATTTAAGCTCAAAAGAAAGGTAGGGAAATCCCTTCAGGGAAGAGTTTATCTCAAGTGAAGATTCCTTGATAATACCCGAACACTCCAACACATAGTCCCAAACATTCTGGACAATTCACAACTGGAATACCCGGTTTGGAGCTTCCTACCTCATGATATCTAATATTAAAATTCTAAACCTTTGTTAAAACACCTATGGTCTTTTTTTTATAAGACTAGACAAAAAACTTCATCGCAAACGCAGAAAGTGAACCACGTTTGCGGAAGGCCACTTAACTAGCCCTTTGTGAATGTGGAAGGGAGCCCCTGATTATCGATGGGAATCACCCTACCCTTTCCAAATGTGTCTAAGGCCCGTTATCACAAAATTCAAAGTCCTAGGCCTCTGCAAGTGCAACATACTGCTTGCAAACACGAAGGGAAATTTCTTTCTTCATGAGGTGATGCACATGATCTGGTTTTTTAGCAAATGCCAAAATCTCCAATGGGATGCTCGAGATTCTTTCGGAACCCTGTGCATGAAAATAAAATATGCTACCCCACTAGATTCGGCATTCAAACTCAACGGAGTAATCTAAACCTTAAACCGAGGTCAACTCAACAAAAAATGGATTTCACACCCAAGCTCCATTTTAAGTCAAATATAATAAGGGGGCTCAAAATATATTCCAAAGCATCGAGATCAACACAAATGGTCTTTCTACACCATACCAAACATTCTAGAGCTAATATAACCATCATAATTACATTTTAAGGTGATCTTTATGAAATTTTGACAAAAGTCAACCATTTGATATTTAGAAGCTCCAAAACACAAAAACTTTTGCATAATCCAAACTAATAACCAAGTGACAAAACTTTCAGACCCAAAAGGGCTCACTATACTCTAAATGATGAAAAGAAGGCAGTCACATAGAAATGATATAGAGGGTCATTAACATATCTATTATAGAAATGACTTTTATCCAAGAAAATAAGGGTCAAGAAGTACGTCATGTTTTGAACAAGTGGGAAAACTACTATCACAACTTGTGTTCTGTCTCCCAGGTAGCCTCCTTGACTAAATGATTCCTCCAAAAACCATAACAACATGAATGTGTCTTGAATACAACCGTTGTTCATATCTGGAAAAAATATCACTCGCTCCTCTAAAAGGGTCAGAAAGATCATTCAACTCAACTGAATCATACTGCATTATATGAGACGCATAAGGAACATACCGGCACAACATAGAAATATGAAAATAACTACTACTAAAAAGAAATTATTGTTGTAACTATTGGATAACTAAGGAGTGATAACATTACTCTCCTCCTTCAAATCACGCTTGTCCTCAAGTGCTAAGTAAGAAAATTAGTACTTCCCTCCTTTCCAGAAAACTCTTCCTCATCATCTATAAAGTCAATCAAGAATAATTTCTTGCATTGATGACCTTGGGTGAATGGTTCATCACAATTGAAACAAAGTCCTTTAAGTCTCATTTCCTCCATTTCAGATTTAGTTAGTTTCTTCATAAATCTGGCATGTTGTTGAGGTGAGAAATCTATTGTCTGGATTTGCAAACATCTATTGATTGTGAACAAGCGGATTGTTCCTTGAATTCATAAAGACGGGATAAACTCATCGCCGTAGCCAAATCTAGAGGATTATGCAACTCAACCTCAATTGTTATATAATCCACAAGACCACTCATACAAAGTTCAGTTTGTAGCATCCTGCGAAATTAACTACTCAAACTTTTCTTGGTAATTTGCCACAGACCCGATCTGGCATAACTAGCCAATTCTCCTAATTTCTGACTTCTGATATGTGGCCCGAAGTGAAGGTTACATTGACGTTTGAATTCATCCCAAGATGGTTGAGGCATATGTATCTATAGTAGAAGAAACCAAAGTTGTGCATTGCCTTTTAAATGAAAAGAAGCAAGTCCAACCTTTTCTTCTTCTAGATTTTGTTGGTGTCAAAAGAAGTGTCCACATCTATTCAACCATCCCAAAGCATCCTATTGGCCATTAAATCATGGGAAATCTAATTTTGTTTGTCGATGAATGATGAAACTTCCTCCTTCTTCTAATCCTGACCCTTCTACCACTTTATTTTTTCCCTTCCAACCGTAATTCTTACTTGTATTTTAATTTGAATCAGAATCGAACTTAGAATTCTCTAAATCCTTTGAGTGCATCCAAACAAGCATTTATTGCTTCCTGTCTGGCCAAATTGGCCGCATGTTCTTCTTGAAACAAGTTCACCAATTGTTCTAGTTGATGTTAAATTTGGTCTCCCATAACTCCCTTCTCTGATACCAAGTTGTTATGATCCCCTGTTATCGATCTAGTTATGGGACGCTGCAAGATAAAATCTGAAGTTTTCTTCATACGACCTATGGTGCTGGTTCGTTAAGAGAGAACTTGCAATGCCTTGAGTTAAAGTACTCAAAAACTGAAATTACTTTTCTCCTTATATTGTATGAGACACACAGATAGTTTAAATACCACACTTATAAAATAACTACCCCTAGAAACTAGGGCATGGCTTCCTAACTTAACTTGAACAAAAAAACTACACTATTAAGGGAAAATAACTGCACTATTACAGGAAAATAACTACTACTAAAAAGATATTATTGTTATAACTATTAGATAACTAAGGAGTGATAAAAGAATTCCTTTTTAATGCTCATTCGCGAGTGGTTAAATTAGAAAAAATTGCTTGTTTCGATAATAAGTCCTAACTCACGATTGATGGGAGAAATATCAAGGGCTACCTATCGACAAGGGTTCTACTGTCCCTTCAGTGAGTGTGACAACTACTGCAATAGGGGCTTCAAATACTGAATACGTAAAATGGCTACAACTGAGCCCTATGTCGTTGGGTAGGGATGAAGCTAGTAGCCTATATGTGGGTTCAATCGAACCTAGTAAATTTGTGGGATAAGAGGTTGTTTTTTGATAGACAATTGACTTAAAAGAAGTATAATCAGAACAAAATGGAAAGGAAAAAGGTAATAACAAAATAGGAAGATACAATACAGCTACTTACTAATACTACTAAATAAGATGAAGATTAGAATAGGAACACGAGCCCATCATTTCATACTTGAAAGCATGAAAAGTTTGGCTATCTACTGCCCTTTTGTCCTAATCCTTAATCTTCCTATATATATCTACGGTCAAGTCCTTAGTAGGCTGAAGATGTGTCATGTCATGACCATCTTCCCTAAAACCATCTATAATCAATCTCTCGCACCGTCTTACTTGTGCATCCCTTTACATTCTCGTCACATGTCTGAACCATCTCAATCTCTTTTCCCTCATCTTATCCGCAATAGAAGTCACTCCTACGATGCAATTCTTTCAAAGTGAATTTCTTGCCTATTTGTCCTAAAAAACTTGAGGTCGAGGCACATATACAAGAGTTCATATCCAAACGGAGAAAAAAATTGAGCAAAATTTCCAGAAGGGCAACAAAAATTGAGGATCAAACCAAAAGGACAACATTTTGGATGGAAGGATGGATGTCGTTAAATCGTATGTTAGAAGGCTCATGTTGACATTTGTAGAACTGATAAAGTTTTTTTAATGTTGTAAGGCTCGTGTCAGCATGAGACTTCCAACCTACGATTTAACGGCATCCATCCTTCCATCGAAATGTTATCCTTTCGGTTTGATCCTCTATTTTTGTTGTCCTTTTGAAAATCTTGCTCAATTTTTTGCCCTTTTGGCTCCGGACTCACATATACACAACTAATAAAACTTTATTGTAATTGAACACAAAAATTACAATTAGAACTTTGAAATCCTCATTACTCACTATACTCTACATGATCATGACATTATTCATCAAATTAATTAATACAACATAACCAACTATATGGGCACATATATATATCTCAGACTCTAGGCTTTATAGCAGAGCTATAACCATTATCATAAAACTTAGACCAAAGCATAACACCCCCATACATTGGTGAACCACTAATTGCTGGTAGAACCTGAGAAACAAGCACATCAAATGGTATGAAACCACTTCCAGCAGCTCTTGGAGCTGCCGGCAATCCTAGATATCTGTTACATTTTTAAATAAAATTTTGGGCCTATTTGGCATGTTTGATATGTATATAAATATATATCTCGAATCTCAACCAAATTATTTCGAATTTCTGGTATGAACTTCCCTTGGGCTTGACGTCCCGGTTCTTTATTTAAGATATGACTGACTTGAAACTGAGCTCATTCGTTGCTGTAAATGCATTTAAAATGATGTCAAACCTCAACCAAATTTCTTCAAATGTCAGATACGAATTTTCCTGGATGTTTCAGTTATTTTAAGATATCACACACTCAAAATGGAGCTCAATCCAAACATTTGAAATAAAGCTTCAAAGCTCTATTTTTATCAATAATGAACTTCCAGCTCCCTTCTTCACGTTTTCAGCAATTAAAAATAACTCTATCTTATAAACTCATCTCAAAATCCTATCCTTGAAGCAACATTTGCTAGCGGCAATGAGAACTCTTTGTAAATGTCCCTAAAGTCTTTAGCGACATTGGATTCAATGACAATTAATTAATGTCAGTAAATAATTTAGCCTTCTTTGTTATTGTGTATATTTATTGCCACCGAATGTATTTTTGTTGTAGTCGCTCCAAATTAGTCCCACTAAGACAGTTGATCACAATCTACTAAAATATAGTTGACACAGTCAATTACTCTTCATTCCAACTCAAGAACCCTAGCTAGGTTCGATTCTCCTTCATTTCTTAATTCCTAGTTTTTGTTCATGTTTTAATTCGAAAAAGAATGAGTGGAAACTATGTTGATTGATTGTAATTTCTAAATTAGAAAAGATTAGATAGAATCCTACCAATCTCTGATGACTAAGGCTTGAGTTGATGTAGTTGAAACATTTTAAAATAAATATTATCCACTCTGTTTCAATTTGTTGTTTTGGTGTTGACTTAACGTAAAGTTTAAAAATTAAAGAATTTTTTTGAATATTGTGGTCTTAAATTAAAGATTTGTACGGACTCATTTGGTCATAGATTTCCCAAGTAATATGTGGAAAAAAATTTGGCAAATAGCGTTTGTCCATAAAGTTTGCCATTATTCGGCAAATATCCCAAATTTCCAAATACTAGTTTTTTCAAGTATTTGGGCCAAATCTCATTATTTGGGATATTTTAAAAATTAAAATTTTACACCAAACATTTATCTTTTACAAAAACACCCTCTATAGTAATTGTTGCATTATATTACATAATTTTTTATGTGAACACCAAAACAATGATGAAATATTTAGTTAATATGAAAGTGATGATATGGTTGTTGATCAAAATGATGAACAATCGGCTCAGGGTAACATAGTCATGTGCTTTGTCTACTTCACGATATATGGAATAATGCTTTGTTACACTCACTCCAAACTACCACATTGCTCTAGTGTCATAGACACTACTTATTATTTGTTGCAACGAAAAATCAATTGACTTGTAATACAAACTTATGGTTAATTTTGATAATTTTTAAAACTTATTAGTAAAATCATCATATTTTTCTAAAAAAGTGAAATATGTTTCCCAAATACTATGGTCAAACACAAGGCGAAATTTCGCTCAAGTTTTCACCCAAATAATATTTGTCAAAAATATTTAGAAGTCTATGGCGAAACGCTAGCGTAAAATATATCAAAATGCTTTTAATCTTATAATCCTAAGTATTTCATGTGAATAGTTAAAATTATAATATATATTAGTGCTAGTTCAAGATAAATAAATACGATAATCAAATTTAGTTTAACAATTTGCTAATGCTCAGAATATGGAAATTCAGAAAGAAGTACCTCTTATTCAATATGTGTAATCTACAAAATAACATAAATTAGAAATTAAATTACATACCACTAGCTAGTACCAAAACTATCGATTCTTGCACAAGTAAAAAGGATTAGAAAAAGAATTAGCAATATTAAAAGAAATGTATAAAATAAAACAGAAGGAAAAAGAACAAGAAGCAAAATTAACAATTGAGATAAATGAATTTAAAGAAAAATTACAACTAGAAGAAAATCAAGATAATCTACCTAAAATAGGAATTGATGAAATAAATAATAATGATCTAAAAGAACAACATTTAGAAACAAGTGAAACATATACAAAACTTTTAGAAAACATAGATAATACAAAGAATCTAGAAGTAAATACAGGAGACGTAGACATGGATGAAAAATCCAGTACATCAGGAGTAAAAAATCCAAAAAACTTAAATCCAAGATATTATAATGCAAACTATGAACAATATGATAGAGAAAAAACTATATGGGATAAAAGATTAAATAAAAAATGGACACCTAAACCAATAACTGAACAACATAATTTTTTAGATTTAGACTGTGTAGCAGATATAAATAAAACAATCCAATTATGGATGGGATACATATCAAAACAATTAATAGATAACAAAATAGGAATGACAGAAACACCAGGATATATAGAGAGAACACTTATAGGAACAGTAAAATTATGGCTACAAAATTTAACAAATGAAAATTTAAACACTTTAAGAAGTAATAAAAAATTTGATGGTGAATTAGCTACAACAAGTATGGAAATATTGTATAAATATGATATAGCTATAAGAAATGAATTTAGTAGTATGACAACAGAAGTAGAAGAACAAAATAAAGAAAAAATTATAAACAGAAATTTAATGGCAAAATTAGCAATATGTAATATGTGTTATATAGATGAATATACATGTGCGTTTAGAGAATACTATTATAAAGGAACATATAGTACAGAAGAGAGTAAAGAAATAAGGAAACTATATTTTACAAAATTACCAGAACCTTTTAGTTCAAAAGTAATAAAAAGATGGAATGAAGCAGGACTAACAGATACCTTAGGAGCTAGAATGAAATTTTTACAACGATGGTTTATAAAACTATGTGAAAAAACATAAAGAAAAAATAAAAATGGAAAAAATATTAGTAAAATCTTAGCATGTTGTAAAAATAAAATAGCACCCCAATTTGGATGTACGGATAGGTTTTATAAAAAAAAGTATAATAAAAGCAGAAACTATAAAAAATATAGATCAAAATATAAGTATAAAAGGCCAAGAAGGAAATACTACGTAAAAAGCTACAAAACTAAAAGACCATATAGACCAAAGAAAAAACTAACAGAATGTACTTGTTATAACTGTGGAAAATTAGGACACATAGCTAAAGATTGCAAATTACCTAAAGATTCAAAGAAAAAACAAATATCAGAAATATTAATAGATAATGAAAAATATATGCAAATGGAATATATAGATTATGAATTGGAAAGCGATGATAGTATATATGAATTATCGGAAAATGAAATAAATGATAAAATAATAGAAAATAATTTAGTAATAGAATAAGATAATGAATCCTATATAGATGACTGAGAAAGATATACAAATAATAACTAAAGAAGAATATCAAGATGAAGAATCTTTAGAACAAAAAATAATATTTGATAATAATATATTTGAACAAATGAAAGGAAAAGAATTAGACCTAAGCATAGAAAAAATATTAGAAGTACCAACAATAAAAAATTAATTTAAAAGACAAAAAGAAGAATATTATGTGGTAAGTCAAAAGGAACATATCATAGATTGTAAATATACCAAAGGTAAGGCTAAAATACCAATAATAAACAAACCAAAAATAAACAAAGAAATACAAGATATTAATGCTAAAAATCCAATTAAATATTTACACTTAGGAGGAATAGAAATACTAATAAAAGCATGTTTCAGAGAAGAAATAGATACACCTATAGAAATATACTTAACAGACGATAGAATTATACAACCGATAGAAAAAAGTATAATAAGTGCAGTAAAAGGTAACTTAATATATTAGAAATTTAAATTTATAATAAGTGTTAACTACTCAGTAGCAGTAAATGATAGAAACATAGATAAATTATTAGTACTATATTGGAAAATGTCAGGAATAGAACTAGCCCCAGGAAGTCAAATATTTACAGCAAGATGTAAAAATTTATATGTACTAACAACAAAACATAAAATAATGGCAAAAAATAAGATAAACAAAATAAAAATACAAAATCCTTTTGAAAAAATAGTTACAGCTATAGATAATAATGACTATAGTTACACAGAGATTGATGTAGAAGAAGACTTAGAGATAGTAAAAGAAAGATTAAGCACATCAAGTACATCAAAAAGAATAAACTATGAATTACCTCAAACATCATCATCAAAAAGAAGTACATCAGGAAAAATAGATTGCCAAACTCCAAAATCAATAGGACAAATGACAGAAGAATTAAAACCATATCATTACTATATAACGGGAGTAATCGCACAACGAAAATACCTAATATTAATAAATACTGGACAAGAAGAAAATTATATCACAAGAGAATTAGTAACAGAAGATGAGATAATAACTTATGCACAATTATGTCCTGAACTACCAAAAACATTAATAAATACTGAAGAGACAACAAAAAGGGAAATAATTATTGGAGGAATACTAATGGTAATAAAATTTAAAATTTATCAAGGAAATGAAAATATTACACTAGGAATAAAATGGTTAGAAAAAGTAAAACCATATAATTTAGAAGATAAACAATTAACAATAAATTATGAAAATAAGAAAGTAATAATAAAAAAAACTTTATTATGATATTATGATAACATGAAAATATATATACTTGCAAAGATAATAATAGAAGGATATTACAACAGATATTATATACCAATGATAGATACAGGAGCAGAAGCTAATATATGTAAATACAATTGTTTACCAGAAGATAAATGGGAAAAATTAAAAACACCGTTAGTAGTAACAGGATTTAATAATGAAGGAAGTATGATCGCATATAAAGCAAGGAATATAAAAATACAAATATGGGATAAAATATTAACCATAGAAGAAATGTATAATTTTGAATTTACAACAAAAGATATGATATTAGGAATGCCATTTTAAGAAAAATTATACCCACATATAATAACAAAAACAAACTGGTGGTTGACAACACCATGTAAACACAAAGTAGGAGCAAAAAGAGTAAATAATAAAAAACGAAAAACAACATAATGGATAAAAGGAAGTGAAAAAATAACAAAAAAATTAGAAAATATAAAAGAAGAAGACCCTAAAATAGATATAATTATATTTTCCATAGACAAAGTAAAAATAATTCTAGACAAATTAGAATTACTATATAGTGAAGATCCTTTACAAGGATAGGGAAAACATAAAACAAAAATAAAAAGTGAACTAATTGATAATAATAGTATAATAACACAAAAACCATTAAAGTATAATTTTAATGATTTAACAGAATTTAAGATATATATAAATGAATTACTAGAAAAATAATATATACAAGAAAGTAATAGTAAGCATACAAGCCCAACATTTATAGTAAATAAACATAGTGAACAAAAAAGAGGAAAAAGTAGAATGATTATTGATTATAGAAATTTAAATGCAAAAACTAAAACATATAACTACCCACCCCAAATAAAATATTAAAGATAAGACAAATACAATGATATAATTATTTTAGTAAATTTGACTGTAAATCAGAATTTTTTCACTTAAAAGTAGAAGAATATCAGAAATATTAATATATAATGAAAAATATATGCAAATGGAATATATAGATTATGAATTGGAAAGCGATGATTGTATATATGAATTATCTATTAATATTTCTGATATTATTCTTTAATATACCAAAGAATTAGACCTTTGGTATATTTACAATCTATGATATGTTCCTTTTGACTTACCACATAATATTCTTCTTTTTGTCTTTTAAACCAATTTTTTATTGTTGGTACTTCTAATATTTTTTCTATGCTTAGGTCTAATTTTTTTTCTTTTATTTGTTCAAATATATTATTATCAAATTTTATTTTTTGTTCTAAAGATTCTTCATCTTGATATTCTTCTTTAGTTATTATTTGTATATCTTTCTCAGTCATCTATATAGGATTCATTATCTGATTCTATCACTAAATTATTTTCTATTATTTTATCGTTTATTTCGTTTTTCGATAATTCATATATACTATCCTCGCTTTCCAATTCATAATCTATATATTCCATTTGCATATATTTTTCATTATCTATTAATATTTCTGATATTTGTTTTTTCTTTGAATTTTTAGGTAATTTGCAATCTTTAGCTATGTGTCCTAATTTTCCACAGTTATAACAAGTACATTCCGTTAATTTTTTCTTTGGTCTATATGGTCTTTTAGTTTTGTAGTTTTTTACGTAGTATTTCCTTCTTGGCCTTTTATACTTATATTTTGAACTATATTTTTTTTATAGTTTCTGCTTTTATTATACTTCTTTTTATAATACCTATCCGTACATCCAAATTGGGGTGCTATTTTTTTTTACAACATGCTAAGATTTTTACTAATATTTTTTCCATTTTTATTTCTTCTTTATGTTTTTCACATAGTTCTATAAACCATCGTTGTAAAAATTTCATTCTAGCTCCTAAGGTATCTGTAAGTCCTGCTTCATTCCAACTTTTTATTACTTTTGAACTAAAAGATTCTGGTAATTTTGTAAAATATAGTTTCCTTATTTCTTTACTCTCTTCTGTACTATATGTTCCTTTATAATAGTATTCTCTAAATGCACATGTATATTCATCTATATAACACATATTACATATTGCTAATTTTGCCATTAGATTTCTGTTTGTAATTTTTTCTTTATTTTGTTCTTCTACATCTATTGTCATACTACTAAATTCATTTCTTATAACTATTTCCTATTTATACAATATTTTTATAGTTGTTGTAGTTAATTCACCTTCAAATTTTTTATTACTTCTTAAAGTGTTTAAACTTTCACTTGTTAAATTTTGTAGCCATAATTTTACTGTTCCTATAAGTGTTCTCTCTATATATTCTGGTGTTTCTGTCATTCCTATTTTGTTATCTATTAATTGTTTTGATATGTATCCCATCCATAATTGGATTGCTTTATTTATATCTGCTACACAGTCTAAATCTAAAAAATTATGTTGTTCAGTTATTGGTTTAGGTGTCCATTTTTTTATTTAATCTTTTATCCCATATAGTTTTTTCTCTATCATATTGTTTATAGTTTGCATTATAATATCTTGGATTTAATTTTTTTGGATTGTTTACTCCTGATGTACTGGGTTTTTCATCCATGTCTACGACTCCTTATTTACTTCTAGATTCTTTGTATTATCTATATTTTCTAAAAGTTCTGTATATGTTTCGCTTGTTTCTGAATGTTGTTCTTCTAGATCATTATCATTTATTTCATCAATTCCTATTTCAGATAGATTATCTTGATTTTCTTCTAGTTCTAATTTTTCTTTAAATTCATTTATCTCAACTGTTAATTTTGCTTCTTGTTCTTTTTCCTTATGTTTTATTTTATACATTTCTTTTAATATTGCTAATTCTTTTTCTAATTCTAGTATTCTAGTGTTTTTTATTTCTTCTACTTGTTGTATTTCCTTTTTCCCTATTGTTTTATCTTTTCAATTTCCTTTTGTCTATCTATTTCTTCATTTTCTTTTGTTATTCTTACCATAGCAGTTAAGCTATCTTATAATTTTACTGTCTCTTTTTCTAACATTAAATTTAGATTATCACCTATTTTCTTATATCTTCTTCCTAGATTAGAAAGTACTATCTTTATTTTTAATCCATCGTAATTTTCATATGTTTTTTCATCTATTGCATATTCTTCTTTATTCATTTATAGATTGTGTTGAAGTTTATATTCTAAATTTTCTATTTGTATCTGTAGATATAAAATAGTTTTTCTCTGTGCTACTATAGATTTTTTACAAGTTCCTGCAAATATATTGCTGCTAAGTCTATTTTGCCTATGTCTTAATTCCTATCTTTTTATTATAATTGTTTTAGTAAGATTTTGTTTATACTGTTCTTCGTTCATTGTTTTTTTAAATATTGGATATATTTATATTCTATTTTAGATATAGTATCTATTAGTTGGTCTAATTTATAATTATCTGTTTTAGTGATATTTAATTATTTATATTCTGGGTATAGTTTGTTTAATTTCCTTTTTACTTTTCTTAATATTTTATGATTACTTTTCTTTTCTTCCATTGCTCTGTTACCAATTTTGGAGGGTGGTGCGGAATTCATGTTAGCGTGATAGCATATGATATAAATAAAAATATATATATGAGAAGCAATGTCACTCCTACAATAATGTAGTAGTCCCACTATTATTTATTAATGGCATGTACAAAGTGTGACACAAAAGTATATGTTAAGTAGAAAATATTAAGATATCTCTCATGCACTGATCTCTTCCTTAGCTTCTCCACCCCAATTAATTATTCAAAATTTATACCAAAGGACTTATAATCTATATGTATCTCTCTTTGAGATGGGAACAACATCATGCTGTTGGTGCTATTTTTGATGCATCATCATCATCATCGTCATCGTCATCAACTTCACATTCTTTATTAATACATATAATGGATCCCAACTTAGCTTCTGTAGCCATCATCCCTTCATTTTAAGCACAGAGATTCATATGTGACTCATTGGACACCTCTTTTCTTTTATCCATGCACAAATTGCATTGGAACATCCTTTTTCAAGTTTAACGCCATCAATGCCCATAATGCCTTGTGTTCAAGCTCGATTGGTAGGTGACAAGACTTTCCAAATACCAATTGGTATGGTGACATGCCAATTGGAGTCTTGAAAGCGGTGTGGTAAGCCTAGAGAGCATCGTCCAACTTCCGAGACCAGTAAGTCCGATTTGCATTGACTATTTTTTCTAGAATTTCCTTCATTTCTCAATTTGATACTTCAACTTGTCCACTTTTATGTGGAGGGTAAGGGGTTGCGACTTTATGCTTAACTCCATATTTTCTCAACAATGAAGTAAACAACTAGTTGCAAAAATGAGATCCTCCATCACTGATAATTGCACGTGTAGTACCAAACCTTTTGAAAATGTATTGCTTCAAGAATCATACAACACTCTTCCAATCATTGTTAGGCAAAGCTACAACTTCTACCCATTTAGAAAGGTAATAAACTACCACCAAGATATACTTTTTTCCGAAAGATCTCACAAACGGTCCAATAAAGTTAATTCCCCAGACCTATAACAACTCTACCTCTAGAATAGGATGAAGAGGCAACTCATACTTTATCTGTCACGACCTAGGGGTACCCCCTAGATATAACATGGCGTACTTGACCCCGAAGGGGTCTCTGCAACACCACAAAAATTCTATGACTTAAGTTAGAGCCTCACCTTATGAATAATTACTTAAAATATAGTCAAAATGATGTTTATAAACCTAAACTAATGTAATTGACTTGGTTTGGAGGATTAAAAGTCTTAACGTCAAGAAAACGACCACGACGTCCGGAAACTAGAGAAAAATGTGTTCTAGTGTGTCCTAAGGTTTTGGGCAGGTTTGGGAGTGTCGTATGATGGTAAAATCTTGTAAAAAGGTTTAAATTAGGTAAGTTATGTTCATAGGGTAAAAAATGTCCGGGTATGACACCCCCAAGGACCCCTTAAGGGTCCTTGAGGAGGACCCAAACATGGACCCAAAAGTTGGCAAAACTGCAGCAAACGACGAGACCAAGACTCACGGACCGTAGATTGGTCGACGGATCGTAAGTCATGGCCGTGAGTCTATACTTAGTCGTGGGAGACTTGACTCCCCAAAAGGGAGCCTCAGTATCAAACGACGGATGACCAGCACGGTCCGTAACTCTACCTACGGTCCGTAGGTGGAGGGTCGTAAGTCCTGGCAGTTGTTAAGTTTCAGTTTTAGTTTAAGGGTCTTAGTTTGAGTTAGTTATTTAATTAAGGGTTAAGATGAGTGGTTAGTTAACTAATTACCATTCTAAACCTAACTATAAGACCCTAACCCTAAGACTTTAACTCACACAACTAAACCCACAAGTCAAACTCATTCTTTCTCAAAACCCTCTCAACTAAGAACCCCATTGAAGAAGAAGACCAAGGTTCATCTAGGGCAGCAAGGTTTCGATTTTCCCCCATCAGTTCTCAAGGAATAAAATAAGGTATGGTTGCTTATCACTCTTGGGATCCCTTTCCCCAAGAGGTCCCTTCAAGATGAATTTCAAAATCTCCAATTTCTAGGTTTTCAATCCAAAAACGTGGGTCTTCTTTCTAAAGTGAAATTGATGTTATAAACTGAATTTGATTGATGTTATATGAGCAATTATGAATGAATTTATGTTGTATTTGTGGTTTCTCGAAGAATTCCCCATGAGACCCATGTTTCTCCTTCTTTCCTAATTCTAACCCTAGTTTGTGTTGGATATTGATTGAAGGCCATGAATTGAAGGTGATGTTATATAATTCATGTTTGTATGATGATTCTACCCTAGGTTATGTCTAATTTCTATGGAATTAGGGTTGAGTCTTTGAATAAAGCCTTGAAGGCTATGAATTGAATATGTCAATTGATTATATTGATGTTGATGATGTTATTACTTCATGAATTACCTTGTATTATGTATTGGTTATGAACTGATTGGTGATTGAAGTAGGAATGTCCTAGGAAGGGCAAGAAGGTATGAAGGTATGTTCTTCTTTGAATTCAAGTATGGAAGGTAAATTACTTAGATTGTAATGATGCTATACCTCATGTGTTGTTATGGTGCTGATGACCTAGTTTCCTCATCCTTAACCCTCTACACTTGAATTAGCTACGAAATATGTATGTATGTTATGGTATGATTGCTATATGATTGAAAGGTAGTTCTCAATATTATAGTGTAATGTGAAGTGAAAGGGTTACTGACTTACTAAGTGTTTCTAAAGTGAAAGGATTGTTTCTCACTTATGAACACATATGAGCTATTATGGTAAGATGTTTTCATAAAAGTCTAGTAAGGGTAATGTGAACTTATGTGATGACTAAAGATACTTACAAAAAGGGAATTAGATGCTTAGCACCGAAAGGGCATGTAAATGAGATGGTGGTCTCACGTTCAGTAAGTCTGGCTACCCACATGGGTTTCCTCACGTTTAGCAAGTCCGGATTACCCATGGTATGTGTTGTCTCATGAGATGGAAATCCCCACGTTTAGTAAGTTAGGATTTCTAGGAGCAATCTCCTTGACTCTTAACTATGTGCCCACATAGGACTTTAGCTTAGTGGATCCACCTAGATAGCTATGTATGAATGGTTACACCTTAGGCAAGTGTTAACCCTCTCTTTTCGGTGTGGTAGTAGAACACCGGATTTCATGTAGCTCTCATGGTCTATGTTGGTTATGGTAATATCTCCCTAATGTAAAAGTAAAAGTGAAAGTGAAAGTAAATGAAGGTGTGAACTCTTACTAGGGCTTTCTTAAGGGTTTCTACATAGTATAAGTGAGGGTATGAGACTTCTCTTGCACATTGCACTTGTGGGATCCTAAGAGATGGTTGTAGTAGTGTTCTCTTATGATTATGATGATTATGACTTATGTATGTTGAAGTTATGTTATGTATAATCATTATGAATATGGTAGGTTATGATGAAATATGACCTGATGAATGTATGCATGAAGTAGGTTACTTAATGTGATACTTGGCTTTGAGTAGGGTTATGGGATTCTATTCTTTGCATTGCACTAGTATTGCTTGGGTTGTCTACATGTTGAGATGATATCATGTTGGGTGGTGCCATGATGTTTACTTTGTGTGCATATTGGATTTACTTGGTAAAAAGCATGTTTTTGGCTAAATGTCCTTTTATGCATGTTTCAAATGGTTTTTATGCATAGTAGCCATACTTAGTACATGTGTAGTACTAACCCATATTTTTCCCTTTTCCCCACACATTTAGGTTCGGGCCGTTGAAGATTCAGGCTTACTTTTCAAGGCACTTGGAATTGCTTCCCCAAGTTGGTGAGTCCTCAAGTCCGAGGACGAGACCATATGATCTAGCTTCTATGTTTAGTCTTTTGATTATGTTGAAAGACATTGTTGTACTTTCCTATTCTAGGCTTCTAATTGATGTAAGAGCTAAGTCCCATTTTCGATACTTCTATGTCTAGATGGTACATTGTGACGAAGTTAGATTCTATTTCCATATATGAAGTGAAGTTGAACTTCCAAAGTAAAAGTTTTAAATTTTCCGTAATTTTATTCTATGATACATGCTATGATGAAGGCTAAGGGCTTGTATAAGACCTCTTTGAGGTCGAATACGCCGGTAACGACTAGGGGGTGCTCTCGGGTCGTTACAAACTTGGTATCAGAGCATAAGGTTGAGAATAATGTAGGATCCATGTCACAAGATACCACGTCGAGTAGAGTCTTGTTCATGGGTGTGAAGCACGCCACACTTATGAATGAGAGGCTACGAGGTGCTTAGGAACTTTCACTCTTTTGTTACTCCATAGTCGTGCCTAAGAGTCTTAACTCTATTTAGTCCTTTTCTTC
>NW_026020179.1:793259-818614 GCF_900185275.1 Solanum verrucosum
ATTGAATGATTCTTGGTTGAAAGGATTGCTCACTTAAAATAAATCTAGGCTAAAAGACTAAGCAATTGATGAGGCTAGAGGCGATTACCCTTGACCTCCAAATGGGAAGGATACGAGGAGACCACCCTTATTCCTTAATGTTGAACAAGTGCTGACTACCCACATTCCTATAATGATGATTGGACATGGAGGCGAGTACCATGATCCTTATATAATGATACGGGTACTTTTATATGGACTTCATACATATATATAAACTATTTAAAGTCATAAAACACCTCATTTACTTCATTAACCCCAAGACCCAAATCAAATAAAAAAGTTCTTCTTCCTCACAATATTTCTCTCTCTAAAACTCCAAGAAAAAGAAGAGTAGAATTGGAGCTAGGATTTGGAGAATTCAAGGCTTCTTCCTCAAATTATTTGAAGATTCTTAATCAAGGTATGGTTTCTTTTCATCTATGGGTAGCCTTCACCCATAGAGCCCTTCCAAAACTAGATTTCAAAGCTTTCCAATTCTCAAAAGTTGGGTTTTCTTTCAAAACGTTTTAAATGGTTTAATTATGAAGGATTATGACTGAATTGATGATTTAATGTTGATTTATTATGAATCACCCCAAGAACCCATGAAATCCCCAATTTTCCCAATCCGGATCTTCAAGTGTGGGTATTATTGTATGTTGGCTCAATTCAGTACATAATAATTGTTTATGGTGTGATTACATGATTTTAGTATGATTATTCATGTATTCTTGATTAACCTAAGATTGTAGGGCGAAAGTGATATGGTCAAGTATTATGCCATGAAAGAGGCCAATTGAGGGTTTGGATGTGACCTTCTAAGATTGATGAACTTCTTTACGAATTGCCTTAGATTAGATGACCTAGATATGAATTGCTTATAATTAATGCTTGTAGACATGAATGAATTAAGTTAGGGCTTATATGATGGATCATGGTTGGGTAGTATTGAGATTGAGTTTACTTGTGCTATGTGACTATAATTGGTTAAGAACGAAGCATGTAGTTAGTTTACCTTGAGAGTTAGGTTTACATGATGACCATGTGAGGTATTGCTTGAGAGTAATGTTTTTAGTATGAAGATGACTTCTAAGGCTTAAAGGGTAAAAGCTAAAATGAATGAACTATGAATATTGAGGCTTTAAGAAGGAAGCTATTATGCATGTTGAATTGTATATGACATTATTATGGAAGGACTTTACCCACATGACCTATAATATGAGTACATGAGCTTATGCATACGATGAATGAATTGCTTTAATTACAATTATATCCATGCCTAGTATAATAAATGCTAGACGTGTGGATTTGATATGATCTATGATCCTTGTATGCAAGTTATGAGCATTATGCATGGTTGTGATATTATGTACATGCTTTATGGATACTTTAAGAGTGAAGTGTCTAAGATGATAATGTTGTTTTTGTGTCATTGAAAGGACAAGAACACACACCCAATGCATGAGCACGATTATGATGTATCTATGGTGTTAATTGAAAAGCTATTTCTCATATGCACCTTTACACATTGCTATGCATGAAATGTACATGACCATGATAATCTTCTTGTGTTGATTGAAAGTCTATTCTCATGAAAGCACATGATTATAATGTGAAAGTTTTCTTCACATAATTAATGATGATTCTAAGGTTGAAAGTCCATTCTCACCTATTACATCTAGGAGCTATTTTATGAATTGTGTTGGGTGGAGGGTTTAGACACTCTTTCATGCATGTAAATTCAATTCAAGACTAAAACACTCAATTTTGGGAAATAATGCTTAGCACCGAGTGGATATGGAAAGTGAGGTAGAGGCCCCGTCAATTCAAAAGGCTGGTTCTTTAAAGAAAATCTCATGAGATGGAAGTTCCCCCGTCAATACAATAGGTTTGGGGTTTCTAGAAGCAATCTCCCTATTCCATAACTATGTGGCCACATAGGTCTTTAGCTAGTGGATCCACCTAAATGCTAATACATGTAGTTCTACCTTAGGCAAGTAGGACATCTCTTTTCGGTGTGAGACATGACACCGGATTCCATGTAGCTCACATGGTCTATGTCGGTTAAGGCTATTTTTCCTCCATGAATAAGAATATGAACAAGAACATGAGTTATGTACTATGGTTCCTCAGGAGGTACTACTTAGTATGAGTGGAGGTATGGGACTTCATTCATGCATTGCACAAGTAGGCTTTGAGAGTGTTCATGATATGTTTCTCTTATGATATCATGATTTATGAGTTAATGCATGCTTTATATGAATTATGAACATGAACATGATCTGTGCCCAAGACTTCTCAAGGAGCTCTACTTAGTGTGAGTGGAGGTATGAGACTTTACTTATGCATTGCACAAGTAGGTTTTGGAAAAGGGTCATTGTGTGGTTTTCTTATGCTATAAAGATATATGAATTTATGCATGCATGATATGGATTGTTGCTATGAGTGACTTTCCTTGTTACAAGTTAATGAACATGAATGTTTCCTTGTCTATGAGTATTAACTATGAATGAGGTCAAAGTATGATAAGTATGAGCATGGTGGCCTACAAGTGGTACTTAGTGTAGATGGGATTATGGGATCTTATCTATGCATTGCACAAGTATGCCTTAGGGTTACTTAGGTGATGGTTCTACTATGATGATGATCTTGGTATTTAACTATGTATGTGAGCTATGTCTTATGATGATTGGTGTATGCATTATGTTTATGTTGGAGGCTATGCTTGTGATTATGTTGATATCCTCTATGCCATGATGAATTGTACATGAGTTTTCTTATGAGTTACATTCTCCAACTATTTCAAAGATGATGTTCAAAATTGGCATATAGCATGGTTTCAACTAAAATGTCCCTTTTAGCATGTTTTAAGGATTTTATTGCATGGCTCCCATACTTAGTGCAATTTTTTACTAACCCATATTTCTACATTTTTCTATAAGTGTAGGGCCCGGTCGTTGAGGTGTGCTTCTCCTAGCGTTCAAAGCCTGGATTGATTATCCCCACACTTTTGGTGAGTCCTCATAGTTCGAGGATGAAAGTTGTTCATTTTTACTGTCTTTCTTACTTTCAATTTTGAGACTATGTTGTAAAAGGCTGTGACCCTTATTGATTTTCGATTGTATTAGATGGACTAATGAGACAATGTCTAGACTTCCATTGATTTTATGAAAAGACTTCGATTGTAAAAAGTTTTAAATTCCGCATCATTTCTATTACTTATGTTTATGTTATGCTAAGGGCTTGTAAAAGACCCCTTTGGGGGTTGAGTACGCCGTGTTACATCTAGGGGGTACCCTAGGGTCGTGACACTAGCGTGAAATGTTCATCAGAACAGACTTAATCCACAATCGGCTAGTCACAATGAGATGCTAAAAGTTCACATATTGCCTATGTAACTTAGTTTGCCTCATCGTAGCCTCACATTCATTTTTTTCAATTAAGAGCACTATTCAAGTCATCGGTATTAACCATAATTGACACTAAAATTTGCACAAGAACAACCACAATCACACACAAAAGAGGTGGCAAAAATTTTCAAATTTGGTTCAAAACCATTTTCATATTAAAACAATAGGCCACAATTTATCAACAACCACAATCTATCAACAACTAATATATATATATAAACACCAAAATCACACCAATATTCACAAAAACAGCCATAAGAGGTAGGTATGGAAATACCTCACCCCGCTAACAAAAAGAAGCAGTTGTCCTCAAATGCAAATAAAAAACAAAATTAGTCTAAAAAAGAGAAGAAAGGGAGGCAAAAAGTCATCCTGCCAGGCTAAGCCAGGGTGATGTCTGCATATCAGTCACTTCGTCTATCTGGGAATCAGTTCCCGGTGTCTCAACATCCTTGACTCCACTGGATCTCACCATAGACGTGTCCTGAAGCGATGCTTGCCCTGCAGTCTCAAACATGGCACCATCTAAGTCAGCCAAATCCTCATAGATGACATGAGTGCAGATATTCCAGCCTGCTCTGAGGTGCCTCCAGTTACCACTAGAGATGATATTAGGGCTGATGTTGTTGCTGCTAAGTCCGAGGTTGAGACAGATGAGGAGCAACTTGGTGTGCGTAAGGAGGTTGTTTATGAGGATCTGGCTGACTTGGAGGGCGCCATATTTGAGACAACTAGACAGGCCTCCCTCAGGGATACTTTAATGGTGAGCTCCAGTGGAGCTAAGGTTGATGAGACACCGGGCATTGATGCCTAGAAAAATGCAGTGAATGAGATGCATACTTTACCCAGGCTTAGCCTAGCAGGATGATTTTCCCCTCCCTCTCTGTTACCTTTTTATACTCTGTTTCTGTTATAGTTGCATTTGAGGACAACTGCTTATTTTTGTTGGATGTGGTGAGGTATTTCCATACATACCTCTTTGGGTTGTGTTGTGAATATTAGTTCTATATTGATGGTGTTTTTGTGGATTTTGAGACAATTGTTTATATATACCTTAATTGTGGTATTGCGGTTGTTCTTAGCTTGTGGCTCATTGTTTTAAATTGAAAGTGGTTTTTGAACCACTTTTTAAAAAAATTGCCACCTCTTGTGTGTATGAATGTGGTTGTTCTTGTACAAATTTGAGTGTCGGTTGTGATCAATACTGATGACTTGAATAGTGCTCTAATTGAACGAAATGAATGTGCGGTTACGATGAGGAAAACTAAGTTACATATGCAATATGTGAATTTTTAGCATGTCGTTGTGACTACCCAATTTTTGAATGAGTCTCTTGTAATGAACATTGCACTCTAGCTAGAAAGTGTGTAGTCTTGTTTGATATTGGTACCAATGCCTTGTGTGGTGAGGTCATCTGGAACATTGCATTTGATGACACCTAGAACTTGCCTCGTTGGTCCGATTGATTGAGTGAAGTGAACAATTGAAATGATCTTAGGCAAGAATTTTGAAGAGTGAGAAAAACTTGACAATATATCTTTTTGTGGCCAACCTTTTTAGATGTGTGAACCTAGTTTGACACCTTTTGAGCCTACCCTTTTCTTGGAAGAAACTTGAGCAACTTTGACCTCTTTATTCCATCACCTATAACCCTCATGAAGTATTGGTA
The DNA here is from genome assembly GCF_900185275.1 of Solanum verrucosum. Classification (NCBI taxonomy): domain Eukaryota; kingdom Viridiplantae; phylum Streptophyta; class Magnoliopsida; order Solanales; family Solanaceae; genus Solanum; species Solanum verrucosum. The sequence continues at coordinate 798,360 of NW_026020179.1, forward strand.
CTTTTGAATAGACAACTTAGGCCAAAAGCCTAAGTTGGGGGTGTGGTGAAAAAGAAGGAAAGTCAAGAAGTGTGAAAAACTCCCCCTTTATTCGACTATTTTGAAAAAGATGGAACCCCTCCATATAAAAACAAGAAAAAGAGAAAAGAAGAAACAAAAGAAAAAGATTGAAAAAGAGCAAGAATTGTGAAATAAAGTGGTGAACATATGAAAAAATGGGGTATCTGATGATTCATGTCTAGTTGAATAATAGGGTGGAGTTTGGAACATGTGTGAATATGAAAGAGAAGGAGAAATAGTGATTTTTAGGCCATACTTTATGAAGGTAGAAGCCACTAAGCCTAAATGACCATACCTTTACACTCAGCCCCGTTACAAGCCTTAAAAAGACCTTTGTGATCTTTAGTGAGCTAAAACGAATGCTGTTTGGAAAATAAGGGCAAGCCTACGGTGGAGTCATTCATTTGATCATCTTTTTTAGTGTGAGAATTGTATGTGATTTCAGTACTTTAAACTATTGAGAAATTTTGAGTGAATATGGAATCATCTCTGTTGTGAGGGCATTTGAGTACCTTTGTTGAGCTTGAATTTGCATTTGAAGCAAGTATTGTGAACTTGAGTATCCTTGATATTGGTGAGTCACAATTTGAATCTGTGAGTGCACAATTGAGCATTGTATGTGTAGTTTGAACCTTTTGTGTGCATTCATGTTGAGTCTTATGCAGCACTATCTGAGACATCCTTATTGAACTGTTGATCTTGATATTTACTTGAGGACAAGCAAAAACTTAAGTTGGGGTATTGATGAGTCCAAGATTTGGGCTCATCTAGGGCTTTGTTTTGATAGTTTTTATGTCCTCAAATGCCTAATTTATGCTATAAACTAATGTTAAAGCATTGATTTTCAGGTATATGAGCTAAGGAGCAAGGCAAGGATGCTATTAGGCAAAAAGGAGCAAAACAAGCTGAAAAAGTGGAGAAAAGGAGATCCTGGTGATCACCAAGACCACTCGGTGAAACACCGAGTGGCTCTTCAGCTTGCTTAATGTTCCAGTGTGCTAGCCTTCTGGAAAGAAACCAAGGTGGCGATAGAAGTGAGCTTTCGGCAAATCACCGATCGATTCCGCGAAAACAAGTTTGATTACCCAAAGTTACAGGAGGCTGATGACCAATGCAAAATGGCGATGGAAGGGAGCAAAGGGCAGATCGTCGAACCACTCGGCGAGCCAGACTTAAACCGCCAACAGGACTTTCACGCTAAATTTTGGGAAACTATAAATTGGATTTTAAAAGGGATTTTGAGGAGTTCTCCCGCAGATATTGCAGCTCCTATTCTAGAGTTAAAGTTTTCTCTTAGTTTGTAGTGCTAATTGTAGACTTTGAGAATTTTGAAGCTTAATTTTGAGGATTTGCCTGTGGGTTTCTAAATTTCTTCAATTTGGACCATTGTAAAGACTTGGGAACATTTTCCGAGATTATGGCGAATATATTTGGTAATTGTTTCCCTATTTTTATGATGTGCGGCTAAAACCCTAATTCTTGGGGTGTGATTATGTGATTATGGACTGAATTAGCTTATGGGTATTGTTAACTACTAATTTAAATGCTATATTGAAGTGGTTTTAATCATTAGTTGTGTTTTAATCTATGAATTGTGGTTGCGAATGCAGTTCTAACATTGAGTTCTTAGCTTGCTTGAGAGAGAGGTTTTTGAACCAAACCTTTTGATTAATGGTTTGTAGGTATTGGGTTGATATGGGTTCAGCTCGAGAGAGTTAATCGTAAACCTAATCCTACCCATCTTGCTCGATAGAGAGGATTTATTAAGGTTGTGGGCAGTTCTTATTTGTTAATCTTGTTGATGTTCGAGAGAAAACTATTTTAATCATAGTCTAGCCTACCCACTAATATTTAGCTATCTATTAGTAGTTTCAATTATCCATATAGCAAAATTTGCCTATAATCAATCACATCCCGAGAATTCCTCTCTATATTGTTATTTTCTCTTGTTTGATTGCGTTGTAGCTGATAATTGCAAACCAAAACCCCTCATATGACATTCATTGTCACCCCTTTAGACTTGTTTACATGTCTTTTTCCATAATTTCTATTCCTATAACTATTTGGACCACATTTATACTTTATAACGAAATTTGAACACGTACCGCTCCCTATGAGTTCACCCCCAACTCATTGTTGGGTTTTATACTGCTTAATGGTCATTTGCACCTAGAATTGGATGAGGTGTACTTGAAACGTTAATCAGTTGTGTACGGGGAAGGGTAGTTTTCTAAACTTTGTTCTTTACTATCGCTTTGAGTATTGATGAGTTCACAAATTGGACTCATTTAGGGCTATATTTTGATAGAATTAGTGTCCTCAAATGCACATTTTATCTCAATATCTGATGCAAACCCTTAAGTTTCAGGTATTTGGAGTTTGAGGGAAAGCATGGACACTACTTAGCAAAAAAGAACAAATGTAGCTTAAAGAACGAATAAATGAAGATCTGAGAATCGCCGAACCCGTGGCCACGGATGAACAGATTAAAGATGAAGGGATTAAGGACAATTATTGAGGAGAAACGTCTTTCCACGGATGGAGTGATTGATAGATACCCCGAGATTATGAGATGTATGAAATCTCATAACTTCCAAATCTTCACAAACCCCGTGGCCCGTATATTCCAAGCTGGGTCAGAGAGTTCTACAACGAGTATAGTGCATTAATACCACGAGGGAAGAAGCCGGCTGCCAAATTTAAACCAATTAACTATGTAGTTGTCAGGGGAAAGAAGGTGCAATGTGACCCTCATACTATAAATGTCGTTCTGGGATGCTCTGCGACACTTAAGGACAATAGTCAGATTATGATCAAAAAGACGTCACTGAAGGATATGAAAGAATGGTTGGCCCTATTAAAATCAGACGGAACTCCTAAGTGGCTTGAGGTTGGGGCAATTATTGAGAAGAAGGACCTAAATGTGGAAGTGAGGTATTGGTTTAGCTTCATCAGTAGCACGATTATGCCTTCACAGAATGAATCTATCCTTCGCCATGCAAAAGCAGCTTGCTTAGGTTGCCTCATCAAGGGAACAAAGCTAAACCTGGGATGGATCTGTCACGACCCGAGAGCACCCCCAAGTCGTAACATGCGTATTCGACCTCTCGGAGGTCTCATACAAGCCCTTAGCATTCATCACATTAGATATGTAAAATAGTGCGAAATTAAAAACTCTTTAAATAAAATCCCATAAGACTCAAAGGTCACTTTTAAAAACATCATTCAAAAGTACACAAACGGAATACTAAGTCTCTTAGCCATCTTAGACATAAACGTGAAAACATACTAGGGACACGACCCTTTACAATCAAAAGAAGTCTATTAAATCTATTACAAGAATCTTATCATAAAACTAGAACAGAAAAGTCTTGCCCTCGACATATGAGGACATACCACAAAATCTAGGAAGAACTTCAAATCCCAAGTTTACTACAAAACCCGCTCACTTGCCGAAACCTACACTTGTAGAAAATAGAGAAATATGGAATTAGCACAATTAAGTACTAAGTATGATGACTATGCAAAAACATGCCAAAACGGACATTTACAAGGAATAAATACTTTCATATTATTTTGATAAAACCTTCACTTCACAAGTATAAGAGACATAATACAAGTCAATGTTCACATATAAAACCATAGCCAACCATATACATACTCAACATATATTCATATACAACCCATGCTTAACTTTAAAAGAACACAAGCCATTTCATTACCGTAGGACCTCTACCTAATATAACCTTAAGACATACTTGAGTGAAACAAGAAGTGACCGCCCATACAACCTCTTCAAACACACTTAAGTGTTCCTCAAGATTACCTTAGATAAGGACATTTCCTTTATAACATAACATCAATAGACCAACATTCTTTAAGAAACCATTTAGGAGACATTCAAGCACGTAAGGGGACTTTCACATAATAGTCGTTAGACTTAGGGAACTCACTTTAGTATTTTCAAAGCCTACTCGTGCCATGTGTAGATAGCATCTCATACTACTACCTACACGTTGTAGAACCTATCCAATAACTAGAGTGCCATCCCACATGATGGGAATAGGCATAACCGACATAGACCATACTAGCTAGGCATGGAATCCGGAGTCTATCCTACTCCGTAGAGGTTGTTCTACTTGCCAAAGGTAGAACTAGTAAGCAACCATGTAGGCACATGGTTTAGGGGATGTCCAAGGAAGTTCATTGTGCCTAATCTCATACTCAACTAGGCCACCTTCCTAACCACATCCACTCGGTGCTAGCCTTGTTTCCCATAGAGTATTCAATCACATATGTACTTAGAGAGGGTTCCTTTTCTAGTTCAACCAACTCATAGTATCTCTTCCCAAGAAAGGCCCCATCTCTAAGTCATGGCCAATCAAGGTTCATAAGGATAGCTCATTTGACTTTCTTAGATAAGGATTTTCATGCCGTTCTGGCTCCATCCATCTCTAAGTCTATCATCTCACTCAAGAAGGGAACTTCGCCCTAAGGCCCATCCTTCAAGGTTATACATTTACTTAGAAAAGCTAGACTTATGAAAAGGCACCATTTCTTAGTTCTGCCGATTCAAGTCTTGGCCTAGAATTCCTCTTTTAGCCTTTATAGAAAGGGCACCATTTCTTAGTTCTAGCCCACTTCACACATTCATGCATTCAAGACTTTAAGTAACAAGGAGGGACACTTTAGTCTACCAACCAAGTCACAACATTTTCATTTAAGAATACTTCATAATCCAACATCTTTTCATATATACATCATGAGAAAAAAAATCATACTTTAAATCACAATGCTATCCACTTTACATAGGATCATCACAAGATCACATAAACTCATTCACATCATACCTTCACACATATAGCTTCACATAAAACTTTACATATAGCTTCATATAGGACTTTACATATAGCCTCATTCATATATAATAATATAACAATACAATAACACTCATGTAATGCCCTTCATGGCCTCAATTCACAATAATACCACACAAGAACAAGATATGACACTTCCACCAAAGGTGGATTCAACCTACTAACAACAATCTTCACATATGGACATTTAAAGAGAACATACTTTCAATTACACTACAATAACACTTTGTACAAGATCACCTTATAACTATAAGAATACCTTCACATATTTACCTTCACATAGTACTATAACACTTCATAACTTGATAACACTTTAATTCAATAGATAATGCCTTCAAGGCCATATTCATAATACAATCCATAATTAAACACCTCCACCATAAGTGGATCAAACCAAGCAAGAACAATTATGTCAATAATATGAGATTAAGCCAACTTACCATCCTCCAAAGCCATCCTCAACATTAATCAATAGATATAGAAAATCATAAACATCAACAATACAATCTATTCTAAGCATAAATTCATCAATACCCAATCAATATCAACAAACCCATTTCGTAAGTCAAATATAGAAATTTGTGAAATCAAGGGTTCATGGAATTTTTCACTTGAAAACATCAATTTAATATCAACAATATCACAATCCATCATTTAAAACCATTTAATGCAAGAACCCTTGAGTAGAGTAAGAAATAGAAGTTTTTCATAACTTTTGAGAATTTGAAAACCCTTTGAAATTGGTTCTAAAGCGAAAACTAGCTTTAGATAAAGAGCCACCATACCTTAGTATTGAGAAAAACCACGAAAATTTGATGCAAGAAACCTTCAATTCGAAACCCTAGTTGCCCACATCTTCTTCTTCCTTGAGCTTGAGAGGACTTTTAGAGAAAAGAACTTTGGGGGGGGGGGGTTTAATTTGAAGAATGAATTCAAAAATACCTTTTAAAAGTTTTAATACCATATATAGTTATTAGAAATAAAATAAAATATACCCACTTCTTAATTTAACTAAAATTAATATTTACGAAAACGCCCCTTGCCTACATAGACCTACCAAATAAAACTAAGGCAAAGTCCAATTTTTATTTTGGAAAATTTCATAACTCCAATTTATGCTTAAACTTTAAAAATTCATGCGTTAGGCTCTAGTTTCACCTATCAATTTTTAGGGTCGTTACATGATCGTTGCTTCTGAGATGCTTATGCGCGCAAGGTAGCACTAGACGTCACTTCCCATCTCGGTACTGATCACTGAGCTGTGCAAACATGCTCGGGTGCCTAGAGATGCAAAGGAGGATGTGGAGGTAACTCCCATATCCTCCATTGATATCCAGAGGATCGAAGCTGAGTACCTTAAGGATCAAGCAGAAAAGAAAAAAGCAGCCACGGTGGAATCAGTAAACACAGAACCATCACTTGCAAAGGCATCTTTTCCTACTCCGTCCCCTGGACCTTCAGGTACATCTACTTCTACTCCCTCTGACACTCCAGGACCTTCTGTTGCTGCACTGCCTTCCAGACCCACTGCAATTTCTCTCTCCCGTCCTCCGATCACCCATGCATCATTACTTCAGATGGGATAGCTTGCCTATTCTGCAGATCGTCGGGTAGCCATACTTGAGACCTCCATTCCTGGTATGATTCAGACTGCCTTAATTGATGCTGTGACACCAATGAGAGCTACTATTGATGCTCTTGAGGCTAGAATAGTGGTGTGTGAGCTTGACCAAGGGGCCACAAATGAGGTGACAACATTAAAGGCTGTTATTATTGCTTTGAGGATTGATGTAGATCAGTTGAAGGCCACCAATATTTCCATGGTCTTTGGAACGGTGGAGATTCCAGATGTGCCAGAATGAGGATAAAGTTGAGCAGACTGTTGAGCCTGAGTCGGAGGCAGAGACATATGAGGAAATGCTCGAGGAAACTGTGGATGCTGTAGACAAGGACCTGACGGAGATTGAAGCAATTATGATAGATGCGGCTGTACAGGCTTCTATGGCAAATACTTTTTTTTCTGTCTCTAGTGAAGCTGGTCCTTCTGGTGTGACCTAGAGTACTGAGACGTGAGGCCAAACTGATACCCCAAGCACTGACACACAGATAGATGGAGCAACTGCTTAGACATGATCCCCTCTTTACCTCCCTCTTTGTCTTTCTTAATTTTTAACATTTGGATTATATTATTTGCATTTGAGGACAAATGTTTTTAATTGTGGTGGGGTGAGGCTCACCTTTGTTGTTCTATCTGTGCATATTTGTTTTGTTTATATATTTGGGTTGAAATTTATAATTGTGTTAATACTGCTTTTTGTGGATGTTTGAGTGTAACGACCCGATAGCACCCCATAGTCGTAACATGGCGTATTTGACCTCTCGGAGGTCTTATACAAGCCCTTAGCATATCATGAATATTAAAGCATATGAAAATAGCGGAAAATTTAAAACTTTTCTTTACAATCGAAGTCTTCATAAAATAAGAGAGAGTCTATGACACTATGTCTCAAATCATCTATAACATTTAGAATAACAACTGTTTCATAACAACTTAGGGACACGGCCCTAACATAATAATTACTAGGGACACGGCCCTTACACAAGTCTAAAGACATAAAACATAGAGACATAATGACATAAGAGTACGAGGTAGATTCATCCTCGAAACTATGAGGACTCCCCAAGTCTTCATTCCCAAGCTCCTTAGAAACCTAACTTCCAAGCATAAGACATCACATCACCAAACTCTACACTTTGTAAAAATGTAGAAGAAATATGGGTTAGTACAACACACGTACTAAGTACAGAAGCCATGCAAGTAAAACCATTAAAACATGCATAAAATGGACATTTAGTTGAAACCATGCTTTATGCACTTTTGAACATCTTCTTGAAAGAATTGAAGAATCATAAGTCATAAACAACTCACATATAGTTCATCAAAGCACAAGGGTAATAAACATCACCATAGGCATAGTCTCTAATCATAGTCATAGTGCACATATCATTCATTACAAGACATAATACTCATGCATAGTCAACATCAAGGTCATTGCATCATAATCACATAAGTAACCCTAGGTTCTACTTGTGCAATGCATAGGTAGAGTCCATAGTCCTACTTACACTAAGTATTACCTTTGGATGACCATGCTATACTTATCATACATTAGACTTATCCATAGGTCATATACATACTAAGGTGACATTCACGAGCATTAGTTCATATCAAGAAAAGTCAATCATTAACATACTACAATTAAAGCATGCATTATTCATAATAATCATAATAAGATAGAACAACACCATTAAGTCATAGTTCATACAACATGTTCATATCATACATCTTAGTCATAATTCAAATAGTCCATATCATAGGTAAACCATCTTCATAATGATCATATATAACATAGCTTCAATATACATAAGTCATAATCATCATAATCATAAGAGAACACTACTGCAACCATCCCTTAGGATCCCACAAGTGCAATGTGCAAGAGAAGTCCCATACCCTCTCTTACACTATGTAGAAACCCTTAAGAAAGCCCTAGTAAGAGTTCACACCTTCATTTACTTTTACTTTTACATTAGGGAAATATTGCAATAACCGACATAGACCATGAGAGCTACATGGAATCCGGTGTTCTACTCCCACACCGAAAAAAGAGGGTTAGCACTTGCCTAAGGTGTAACCATTCGTACATAGCTATCTAGGTGGATCCACTAAGCTAGAGTCCTATGTGGGCACATAGTTAAGGGTCAAGGAGATTGCTTCTAGAAACCCTAACTTACTAAACTTGGGGGTTTCCATCTCATGAGACAACACATACCGTGGGTAATCCGGACTTGCTAAATGTGAAGAAACCCATGTGGGGAGCCAGACTTACTAAACGTGAGACCCCCATCTCATTTACATTCCCTTTCGGCGCTAAGCATCTAATTCCCTTTTGTAATCATCTTTAGTCATCACATAAGTTCACATTAGCCTTTACTAGACTCTTATGTAGACATCTTACCATAATAGCTCATATGTGTTCATAAGTGAGTAACAATCCTTTCAACTTAGAAACACTTAGCAAGTGAGTAAACCTTTCACTTTACATTAGATTATAATCATGAGAACTACCTTTCAATCATATAACAATCATACCATAACATACATACATACTTCATAGCTAATTCAAGTGTAGAGGGTTAAGGATGAGGAAACTAGGTCATCAACACCACAACAACACATTAGGTATAACATCATTACAATTTAAGTAATTCACCTTTCATCAACAACCTTCGTCATGTGAGAATGACCTTTCACATCATCATACCATGCATAACATAGACTAGTTTATAGTACAATTGAGGAAAGATTTCAAGAGACTCACATTCATTACATTAGTCAATAGCTTCATTCATTCATGTGTGTGTACATCTGTGAGAAATCCTTTCACATAAAACACCTTTACTCATAGCATGCTCATAGTGTGTTAACAAGAATTACCTTCAATTCAACATAACAACAATAATACCAACATCTCACAACATTCATACTCGCGTTGCATCTCATCATAACATGCTCAATTACCAACTAGGATTAGAGGGAAGAGGGAACCATCATCCAACTTCATCATACATGAATTAAGCAAGTACATTCAACAATACATAAAGAATCACATTGGTATGATCTCCTCATAGCCTTGAAGGCCCCATTCAAGACTTAACCCAAATTCCATAGTAATCATACATAATTTAGGATAATATCATCATACAAACATGAATTACATAACATTACATTCAATTCATAGCCTTCAATTAATAACTAACACAAACTAGGGTTAGAATTGGAGGAAGAAGGAGAAACATGGGTCTCATGGGGGGATTCTTCAAAAATCACCAACACTACATGAATGCATCCATAATTGTTCATTTATCATCAATCAAAATCAGTTTATAACAACAATTCAACATTTAGAAAGAAGACCCATGTTTTTGGATTGAAATCTACAATTTGGGGGATTTTGAAAACCATCTTTGGAAGGACCTCTTGGGGAAAGGGATCCCAAGAGTGAAGAGAAACCATAACTTAGTTAAACTCTATGAATTTCGTGTGAAACCTCCCATCTACAAGCCCTTGCTAAGCTCCTTCCAAGTTCTTCAATGGAGTCTTGAGTTGAGAGAGTTTTGAGAGAGAGAATTTTGGGAGGGAAAAGAGTTGGGCTATGTTTTGGGGTCTTGACTTGTGGTAAATTAATGGATTAGTTTATGGTCCTATAAGCTTATATAGTCCATTAATTAACCACCTAACCGACCTCCCTTAACCCCTACTTAATAACTAATTAAAACATTAACCCCCTTCTTAACTATAACTTCATAAAACTGGCTGCATCTATGCCCTCCACATACGGACCATAGGTGGAGTCACGGACCGTTGTTTGGCCTTCGTAGTTCTGACAGTGCTTCAGTATTTCGGGAATAACTTTTCACTCCAAGATCGGAATAGGGAAAACTTGGTGGCGTTGGAAAGAGGACTCATAGACCTTTCATTGGAAATGTAATGGTCCACCTAATTCGTTTTGAGCTATGATATATGACCAACTAAAGTTGACCCTCACTCCTAACTTAAAACTAAAAACTCTTTTCAGGGGACTGTTTTGAGGGTCTTGGTTCTAAATGATTTCATGACTTAGCTTAAGGTCTTGCTAGATTGTAAAGGTGAGTAATCAACTAGCTAAACAACCCCTTAAGCCCTTAGTCAATTAACTAACTTAATCCCTAATCACCAAATTAAGACTAGAAGGCTGGAAATTGGCAGCACCTACGGCCACCCACCTACGGATGAGTTACGGCCCGTGTTGTGCTCTCGTCATTTGGTTCAGAGAGGGGGATTGGGGAGTTCTTGGTGGGGAGACTAAGTCTCAACCCACGAGACCTACCTACGGGGCGTAGGTCAAGTGACGGCCTGTCACTGCCCTTCGTAGGTTAAGCTGTTTTTTGACAGCTTTTGGCCAAAGTTTGGGTCCTCCTCAAGGACCCCTTGGGTGGTCATTGGGGGGTCGTACCCGGTCGTTTGGACCCTAAACATGTCCATATATGAATAAGAGTCACTCCTATGGGTTTTAGACCTCAAACAACACACCAAACACCCCGACAAGACACTAGCACCAAAGACTAGTTTTCGGACGTCATGGTCGTTTCTTGACGTTTGACCTCTAAAGTCACCAAACTAACTTCAATAGCCATTTTTCATCATTTAAACATGTTTCCAACCATAAACTAACATGTGAGGCTCTAGGTCAACATAATAGATTCAGTCAAGCCTTAGCTAGGTCTTACTAGTTTCGTACGGGGCGTTACATTGAGCTTGTGGCTCCTTTTGTTTTAATTGAAAAATCATTTTGACCCTTTCGAAAAAATTTAAAATTTTCTTTAAAACTTTTGCCACTTCTTTTATGCACTCGATAGTGGTTGTTCTTTAGCAAATTTAAGTCTCAATTTTGATCAATACCAATGACTTGAATAGTGCTCATAATCGAACGAACATGAATGTGCAACTTTGATGAGACCAAATGAAGTTGCATAGACAGTATGTGAACTCTTTGCATCTCGTTGTGATAAGCCATGTATCGAATTGATTTTCTTTCGATGAACGTAGCACACTAGCGAAAGTGTGGAGTCTTGTTTGACTTTAGTGTCGATGCCTTGTGTGATGAGCTTACTTGAACCATGCATGATAACACCTAGAATTTTCCCCGTTGGTCTGGTCAACTAAGTAAAGCTATCTCTTGATATGATCTTAGGCAATTTCGAAAAGTGTGAGCCAATTTGACATATACCTCTTTTGTGGCCTACCTTGGGAGTGTGTGAACCTCTTTTGAACACCCCTTGAACCTTATCTTTCTTTTGAAGAAACTTGATGAAAACATGACCTCTCTTAATCCACCACCAATAATCCTCTTGATTTGTAGTTGATTGAATAGCCAACTTAGGCCAAAAGCCTAAGTTGGGGTGTGGTGAAAAGAAAATTCTGGGCCTTCCACGATTGTTGACCTGTCTCGGACTGGGGAAGACATTTTTCAAGACAGGACATACGGTACAAAAAGGATAATCTAAGGATCTTGTCTGAGTCTCCTTTAACCCATGTTGTTTAGAAAAATGAAACCTCTCCATACAAAAAAAAAAAAAAAAAAAAAAAGAATGAAAAAGAAAAGTTGTGGAATAAATTTGAAAAATGCAAAAGAAATGGGGTTCCCAAACAATCTATGGAAAGTGAATAAAAGGATGACTTATGCGCACTAAACAAAATGATGAAGGAAGAGGAAAGGAAGTGTTGTGAGTACCACATTTCATGAGGATGAAAGTCATTGAGCCTAAATGACCATACCGTTGCACTCAACCCCATTACAAGACTTGAAAATACCATTTTAATCTTGAGTGAGCTGAAACAAATGTTGATTGGAAAATACGAGCAAACCTATGGGTGAAAGCATGCATTGTGTTCTTCTTTGTGAGAGTGAGCGTTGCATTTGATTTCGAAGCTCTAAATGACTACACCATTGTGTGTGAGTATGGAATCATCTTTTGTGTGAGGGCATTCGAATACTTTTGTCGAGCTTGAACTTGCATTTGAAGCAAGAATTGAGAGCTTAAGAATCTTTGGTAATGGTGTGTCACAACTTGAATCTTAGGGTACACAATTGATCCTTGCATGAGTAAATTAAGTCTTATTGTGTACAATCATGATCTAGTCTTGTGTAGCACTATTTGAGACGTCCTTTTTGAACTGCGAACTTAAGTTTTACTTAAGGACAAGCAAAAGTTTAAGTTGGGGGTGTTGATGAATCTATAAATTAGACTTATTTAGGGTTATATTTTGATAGAATTAGTGTCCTCAAATGCACATTTTATCTCAATATCTGATGAAAACCCTTAAGTTTCAGGTATTTGGAGTTTGAGGGAAAGCATGGACACTACTTAGCAAAAAGGAACAAAGGCAGCTGAAAGAACGAAGAAATGAAGATCTGAGAATCGTCGAACCCGTTTAGTGAGTCACCAAAAGGTCTTATCCTCGCCTTTTGTTCCAGTGTGCTGAGCCTTGAAAGAAAGGATCAAATCGACGGTGAAAAGGAGCAGTTGGCGTGTCGCCAAGCAGTTCCGCAAAGCAGTACTATGTTGTCTAATGATCCAAAACACGACGATGATGAAGGCTAACACAAGACGGCGATGAACTATACCAAAGGGCGGATCGTCGAGTTGATAGGCGATCCCAACTAACTGCACTGAGTGATCCGCTGCAGCACAAATTTTCAAATACTATAAATACTCATTGAGAGTTGTAGCTTAGTGTCAATTTTTTTAGCTTTGAACATTACTTTTCAGACTTTACTTCTATTTTTGAGTTCTAAGTTTGAGAGGGTTTTGAAGAACTTGAAGACTCGAAGTGTTTCAACTCCAAGATTTTGGACTTGGGTCTCGGAGATTCTTCACTCTGGGCTTGTTTTAAGACTTAAATATTCATACCTATTTGAATGCAAACTCATATTGGTAAATATTTATATCTCTTACACATGTCTAGCTAAAAAATCCAATTCTTGGGGTGTGATTTTATGAATATGGGTTAAGTTAATTATTGGGTCTTGCTTGCGGATAATTTAATCTTTGTTTAAATGTGATTTCGTATAGTAGTTGTGTTGGAACTTAGTGAAATTGTAGTTGTAAATACGATTTCACCTTTGTGTTTTTGGCTTGCTCGGGAGAGAGGTCGTAAAACTAAGACTACTAAATTGATGGCCAGTAGGATTGGGTCGACATGAGGTTCAACTCGAGAGAGTGAACCCTAGTCCTTCTCCCACATACTCAGCTCGAGAGAGTGAGTGGGCTAAGGCGGAGGCTGTGCTTAATGCGGTAACTCGGTGTTCGAGAGAAATTGGGTTGATTCGGGGTAAGTTGCTCGAGAGAGAATTGACCCCCACTATAGTCTAGCCTAGTCACAAATATTCAACAAATTTATTATTAAAAACATGTACCCAATGATCTAGTGTAACCCGTATTCGTATCACATCCCAAGAATCCCATCTCCTTGATTAGTACTCTTTTAATTTTCGTTGTTTTAACTTACTTGTGACAAACCCCCATTGTTAATTGACACCCCCCTTAGATTTAATATGTTTGTATTCGATAACGTTTTTAGCTATGACTAATTAGAACTTAATTTTATTTTTCTATTACTTTACTATTGTACGATCATAGACACTTGCATTGGAAGTTATGTCTTGATTACGCAAACATCAAGTATGATCTTGTTGATTGTGCATCTTATAGGGGTAGGAGTTATTTGTCTAGAGAAGGTGAAGTTTGTCTTAAATTCGCCATGATGTCTTTGTGTGTTCCATCTTATGATGTAATGAGTGCTAGGATCCTTTAACCTAGTCAAGATCTTGCATATAGGAACACCTTAGATGACCCCACTGTGCATGACATCTTGTGAACATTGTCGGTAAGTTGCTACCCCGTCCCTTTTGATTTGAGTTTTCGTTGTGTTGTTGTGTTAGCTGATTTTTGAGCCTTTAGTTGTGTTCTATTTTGGGACATAAGTTCAAGGCATATATTAGGACCTTTTGACGGAGTTAATTCCAGAATTTCTGACAAAAATCCCACAATTTCCATTTGACTCTAAAAAATGGTATGTCTCTGTCTAAACGACCGTATTGACATTGTGATCCTATTTTTATAGTGTGGCAGCATCCAGAGGTTGTTTGAAAGGTAAAAGCTCCGGCCTTGTGATTTCGAGCGCGCACGATCGGCCAACAGATAGGCTACAACTTCCTTTCTAATTAAATAATGCATAAATGTGTAAATTCATGATGATGAGTGTAAATTAGGGGTAGGTACCTAGTTATTTCTTCTTTTCTTGCTAGATAACATGATTTAGGGTTGATTACTATTGTTTCGAGAGTAGTACCATGTTGATTGGGGTTGTATGTGTTGTAGCATGCTATGTGTTTTACTAGTTTGATTACTTGTTTTTTATCATGATTTGGCATTAGTCTAGGATAGACTAGTGTTTCTTAGACCCATGCACCATGTGACTATGGTATGTCTCCGACATCATTTCGGATAGACTAGGTCTTTATAGACCGGAATAGCAGCCTTGGTCTGATAGTATGACCCTTATCTTAGGCATTTGCATTGCTTGTTATCCTTCTTATCTCCTCTCCCTATTTATGTGGCTCCGGTGTGTTACCAGAGATTATGTGCTTCCTCGAGATTTGAGTGCTTCTGGCTTTTAGCCTTTTGTGATATCGTTATGAGTGGTCGTTGATCGACGATGGCTTGGAGCCAACTTGAGATCCTATTCGGAGTGAATACGCCCCCAGACACTCTTGCTAGTTAGGTGGTTGACGCCTCTGGGAGTGAGTTAGCTAGATGTGCGGCCTGGATATCTAAGATCCTCTAAGGAGTTGACACGCCCCCGAGGCACTCTTGCTAGGCGGTTGATGCCCCTGGGAGTGGATTGTTGGGTGGCTTGGGTTGATAGTCACTCTTTCTAGCTGGGTTGGGAGTTGACTGGTTGAGTTGTTTGTCACTCTTGCTAGCTGGTCTAGGAGTTGACTGGTTCTTGGATTTGGATTTGGATTACACTTCTACCTTGTAAACTTAGCTATTATACGTACTTGTCGGGCCTTTGGGGTCTGTTCGGGTTTTATTTAAACTTGCGCCACCTTCTGTCCTATGGGGTTCCAGTTAGGTTTAGTTTAGTTGTACTTAGATTTACCTTTCGTATGCTCGTGTGCCTTCTTTTCATATCCCCTTTGGTTTCTATTTGTGTCTAGATTCTATCTTTCCTGATTGTCTTTACCTTTCTTGCTCTGTCGGCCTATGATGCATACTAGGTACCTTGATTTGGTACTTATGCTACATTTGTATCTTCTCGTGATGCAGGTCCTAGTACCAGCGACCAGCGGTGATCGTTTGTGTCATGTTTTGCAGCTTATGGATATCACAGACGACGGTGATCACTTGGCGTTATAGATCATCATGTTTCTCTCTATTCATGTGAGCGTCTTTTACCTTTGATACAGCTTGTTGTGGTCCACTTTTGGACTTGTATTTATATCATTAGATAGCTCTGTACTAGTGACTTCCAGGTTCAGTGTGGGGAGGGAGGGGGGGTCCTTTGTATATAAGTTTGGTTTGCTTTCCATTCTTTTTGTCTT
This sequence comes from Solanum verrucosum, assembly GCF_900185275.1. Taxonomy (NCBI): domain Eukaryota; kingdom Viridiplantae; phylum Streptophyta; class Magnoliopsida; order Solanales; family Solanaceae; genus Solanum; species Solanum verrucosum. Next base: position 814,507 of record NW_026020179.1, read on the forward strand.
TTCTTATTGTTAGTATTACTTTCTATTTAGTTCTACCTTGGTACTCGCTACTTCTTGTTCTGGGTACGGGTCAGCTTACCTACTAGTGGATTTTAGTAGATGTCATCATGACTCAGGAAGTCAGGTCATGACAACATATTACATTTGTAACACCTCGGATTCAGAAAAGGCTAGAAAGGGGTCAAGCGGGCAAGTCACAAGCCCAAAACTTGACCATAGGACCCTCCACGGAGCCCTAGCGGGCCGTGAAGGGGACAACAACCCGTTTTGGTGCTCGTGAAGTCTTTCCAGAATTTACCCAAAAATAGGTTCCCCTGCCACAGACCCTTAGACAGCTCGTGGTGAGCATCACTGTCCATTAGATTGGTCGTAAAGAGGGTCAAGGCAGCAGGGGTCCTCCCCTATATACTGGTCAAGGGCCACGGGCATCACAATGGCGCGTGAAGCCCCACACGGACCGTGAAGTCGTCTGTGAAGGGTTTTCATTAGACTTAGAGTTTTGGGTCAACTTCAAACGATCATATCGTTTAGCCATAAATGAATTAGGTGGCCCATGACCTATTAAATTAAAGGTCTCTGAGTCCTCTTTCCAACGCCACCAAGTTTGCCTAATTCCCATCTCAAAGTAAAAATTTATGCCCGAAATAGTGAAGCACTGTTTGGCAAAATTTCATCACGACCCGTTTGACGGGCTGTGGTGATGATGACGACCCGTTTTGGCCTGCATCTTGCCAATTCGGTAGTTTCCAGTCAGGGACTTTTTAATCTTTTCCCCACACTGATTTAACTCAATACTATGTCATTTTTATTTCTACCCAAAGCCCTATATAATGAATTTAAACCCCCAAATCACCCAAACTAAATTCATTTTCTTAAATTTCCAAAAGAAGATCAAGCTCCTCCTCTCAAATATTTTTCTCTCTAGAAATTAAAGAAGAAAGCTAGGATTTCAAGATCAAGCCTCCAAATCCTCCATTGTTTCCAAGCTTTTGGCATCAAGGTGTGATAGTCTTCCATGGATCCCTTCCATCCATGGAGTTCCCAAATTCTCCAATTTTGTAAAGTTATATTCCCCATTAAGTTAGGGTTTTCTTCAATTTCCATGGGTTCCTTTCAATGTTGATTTAATTGATTCTTTTATGACTTTTTATGCATGAATTGAAGTAATTGCATTATTTTAAGTTGATTTCCCATGAACCCATGCATAACCCATGTTTTCCAAATTGTGATGATATGATGTGGGTCTTGGATTATGAAAGACGATTATATGAAATCAAGCATCAATTGATAGAATTACATGAAATTATGATGAATTTCTATGAACCTGTCTAACCCATGTTTTCTAGATGTTGATGATTGAAAGTGGGTCTTGAACTATGAAAGATGAATTCATGAAAATATACATATCTTCTATTTATGAAATAGATTTAAATGAATTTGAATATGTTTTGACTTTGAAGACATGATGGAGCTTATGAGTTAATGAAACAAAGCATGTTCATGAAAGTATGTTTATGACTCGAGAAAAGCTTATAGATGAGATTGTCTATATGTTATGTGAAGCTTGACCACATGAGACTATGGGCCTTAGAAGCTATTATGAAAAGATCATGGACGGTGAAAGGTTTTCTCACACATGGTCTAAGGAGCTATCCTATGATAAGACAAGGGGAGACTACCCATGTTTTTTAAAGATAAGATAAGCCAAGACTCAATAACTACTCCGTGGGAATTATGCTTAGCACCGAAAGGATATTGAGATGGAAGCTCTTCCATGTTGAGGTCGGATTTTCTAGAAGCAATCTCTTTATCACTTACCTATGTACCCCCATAGGATGATGGTCTAAATACATAGCTAGTAGATCCACTTTAGCTCAGATTCATTGTTCTACATTGGCAAGTAGGACAGGTCTTTTCAGTGTGGGAGACACCGGGGATCATGTTATAGCTCACATGGTCTTTATGTCGGTTAAGGTTCATTCCACAATAACAATGAACTAAGGTTAATTCAAGATGTATCTCACATGTGTTCAAAGATGATGTTCACTTGCAATGGTCATGGTTTTATGACTTATGGTTTCTAACTCTAACAATACATGTTTTAACTTGATCATTGCATACTTATGAAAATGTCCCTTTTAGCATGATTTAAATGTTTTATGCATGGCTATCATACTTGGTAGATTGTGTTCTACTAATGCATACTCTTGCCTATATTTCTCCCAAGTGTAGGGTCCGATAGTCAGGGTTCTCAGCTTAGTGGCTAGAGGTTGTTTCGAGAGATTTAGAGCTTTGGTGAGGCCTAATGTTTCGAGGACCAAGCCTTAACTTCATTTATGTGTTTATATTTCAGTTTTGAACTTGATGTATGAGTTATGTCCCGATTTCTTATTATGTACTACAAGGCTTTGAGACAAGTGTTTAGACTTCTGCTCATTTTATAAAATTTTGGACTTAAAATGTTGTTCCTTATCTATTTTAGTTCTATTTCTTATGTTATGAATGTTAAGTGACTTGAAATGTTATTCCTTTCAAAGAGACATGTTGAGTTGTCACCTCGTTCAAAGTGACATATTACCTTCAAGTTTGGTCGTCCCCTTTAAAGAGATACATTGGGTTGTCAACTTCTTATAAGTGACATGTTAAGTTCAAGATTAGGTCATCCGCCTTTAAAGAGACACGTTGGGATGTCACCTCCCTCTAAGTTACATGCTATATTCAAGATTGGGTCGTCCACCTTTAAAGAGACACATGGGGTTGTCACCTCCCTCTAAGTTACATGTTAAGTTCAAGATTGGATCGCCTGCCTTTAAAGAGACATGTTGGATTGTCACCTTGTTCAAAGTGACATGTTTTACTCAAGTTGGTTCGTCCACCTTTAAAGAGACACGAAGGGTTGTCACCACCCTCTAAGTGACACGTTAAGTTCAAGATTGGGTAGTCCGCCTTTAAAAAAACACATTTGGTTGTCACCTCCCTCTAAGTGGCATGTTTTGTTTAGTTGGGTCGTGTGTCTTTCAAGAGACAAGCTAAGTTGTCACCTCGTTCAAAGTGACATATTATTCGCATTGTCTTCCTTTCAAAGCAGTACACTACCTTTGTTGTGCAATTTTGGAAGTAACATCGAAGGTATGTGAATGTTTTAACTTTACAATCAATCCTTACCTTTTGTTTATTATTTTCAGCCCCGATGGCGGACGTAGAGTATTTTTCAAAATATCTACTAATGTCTCATATTGTTTGTTCAAAGTTTATCAAACCAAATTTGGGTTCGTCAACTTTGTTTGACCAGGATCTCTTTCATCGATACTAATCAAAATCAAACAAAGGGGAAAGTTGTTGACACCAAATTTTGGTATGATATTTTTTAAAATTAATATTTTATGTATTTAATAATTCAAAATAAATGTTTTCCAATTTTAATATAATTTTTCGATAATTATCCTTGTTTGTGAAAATGGTAGGATTTTTATCAGTTAATTTTGATTACATCATTTTTGTCACAATCAGTTGAATATATTGTGAATATTTGTTCACTTTGATTAAATCATCATTTTGTGTTCAATTGCCTTTTTACATGTCATTGGTTACATTCGTTACAGTTATTAATATATCTGTTAATATTCACTTTATTTCTTACATTGTTAATATTTATTTTGGTGTTTTTAGCACAATTTAGAAATATATTTGAATACAGATAAGATTTGATACACAAATATTTTATTAACCAGTGGTTCTGGCACACGGCTTTAAGGTCATGGTATTGTACAAAAATGGTTTTAAAATTTCCTATTTAAGCCATTCTTTGTTGACAAAGTTTGGTGGTGGTAAAAATTATTCTTTTCAATGTAACGAATTCCCATTTTTTTCTAGTCCACCACTGCCAAACCCACCATAAGAGCTCCACCAGCGAACAACATTACCCAACTTCTCCGACCAACCCACCACCAAACAGCAAGAACCCGCACCACCAACTCCGACCCGTAACACCCCATATTACGCATAAGTTAGTTCTATTCATATGATACTTGACATAGACTTATCGTATAGGCGAGAGACCATGTTTCTTATATGATTAGTGTTGTTTTAAACTAGCTTGGAAGGTGAT